>NW_022900926.1:26256735-26320023 GCF_012274545.1 Fukomys damarensis | reverse complement strand
ACTGCCTGCTCTTCGAGGCCGGCACGGTGGCCACACTGGGTGAGTGCCGCGTCTCCGCCGTCCAGTACCGGCAGGGACACGCGCAGCGGAGGGCATCTCCTTTCGCCCCGACCGTGGAAGCGTGGCGGACTGCGGGGCTGAGGGTTGTGCCCCGGGGCTTGACTTTTTGCAGTGGTTCGGAGGGCGCCAGAGAACACCTCTGGGTTGTTGGTGAGGTGGTGCTGAGGGACTCCCGTCGGTGCACCCCACTCCTGGGTCCTGTTCTTGGGGAGCCGCTGGAGTTTTTTTCATGCCTGGAGGTTGGTCAGGGCGTCTTGCATATCCTGCTCACCGAGGTTGACTGAGGTTGATTCGGAGCCAGCCAGGTGGTGTGCCGGACTCTCTGGTGCACCTGTTGATGAAACAAACCAGTGACGGTCCTGTGGTTTATGTGGCAGGCGCTGCTCCCGAGGGGATGGAACCCAGGCACCAAGACGCAGACTCTGGGGAAAGTGCTGATGGAGCATCTGTCTTGTGTAAATATTTGGTCGAGAAGCTTACTGCAATATGTAGAACTTGGAAACAAATATAGTATATGCTGACTTTACTTTTATGATGGATGTTAAAAGATGTCAATCCTGTGTATTGTCACCCAGGGGCTTCAGAAGCCTTGAGTTTGGCACTGTATAAGAACTTTAGAGATATAATCTCAATTTTCACAATTCTTGCTAATGTGTTTTTAGTTTTTTGACACAGGGTTTCATTATGTGGTTCAGTGTAGCCTTGAACTAACTAGCCCAAGCTGTCCTGGCAGTCCTCCTGCCTCAGCCTCCCATGTGCTGGGATTGCAGGCATGATCTACCATGTCAGCTTAATTTTCACAATTCTACAAAGTGCTATTACTATGCCCATATCCCAGATAAGCAAACTGAGGTCTGAAGAGTCTGAGAGGTTGCCCAGGATCTCACAGTTTTCCTGACTCCAGTGTGGCTGTTTGAGTAATGTCATACAATACTTGGCCTCCTGGCACAGCACTCCTGAGCCTACCATATATGTGTTGTGGTTCATACTCATCAGAGGACCTAGGAAGCACCAAAACCAGAGAAATTAGGTGGGACTGTTAGAATTTTAACTGTGAACCCTGGAGAGTAGACACACAACAGTAGGTGTCCAGCAGTACCATCTTCCCAGTATTCCTGGCTAAACAAAAGCACAGAGCAGGATCCCCTGTGTTTAGATGATCTCAGTGCACTCACTTGCACGATGTTTTCTACCTGTCTCTGGTTTTGTTTTCTCATTTGTTTGCATAAACTGTGATTAGGTTATGTATGCGTGTGTATGCATGTATGTATATGTGTGTATCTTAGAAGGATAATCTTTATTTCTTTCTGCTTCCCCATCATTTCACTAACATCTAGTTATCTGGCTTGCTTTCAGTCACTTGAGTGCTGAAACAATGTCTCCAGTATTCTTAGCTTCCAAAGTGTGTAGCAAATTGTGGATAAAATTATTATCAGATTACAGTATTCCAATTTGGGCCCTGTCCTAAAAAGTCCAAGTTTGGTCACTTGTTATGGCCTTGAAAAATAAAACCCACAAATTTCCATTCTATTTTAGATGTCTACTTCATACCATATTTTTCAGAACCAAGAGATTCATTTCATGGTACAAAACTGGTGTTTCAGAGATTAAAGCGTCCAGTTAGATTACGGCAACATTATGCAAGGTTCATACATTTTGGGTTCCTTTGAAGACACTTGGAATGAAAGGCTTTTTTTAGAAGTGAATGATTAATGGAAGTGATATAGTGCATATCTTCCACTAGGTAATTAAACTTGGGTCAAGATGCCATACATTGCATGGGTATGCAGTGTATTGCACTGAGGCTTGTGAGGCTTACAGAAGGGAGGTACAAAAGGAATTGGCACAGCCTCGAGTCACATGCAGCCCACATTTGTCTACATTTGTTTTTCAGTAGAGCTTGAGTTGAATAGTTCAGTTTTTCAAGTCTGCTTTTAATTAAATGAAATGAAGCGTTTTAAAAAGCAGCTGTAGAATCTGCTGGTATTGCTCATCCAGAGGATTGTAAGAGAGAACCTCCTGTTGGTAGGAAGTTCATTCTAAACTTTTCAACCATCCTATATGCATCACAATTCGGTAGAACCACTCACTATTAAATAGAATGGCTCTGAACTTGAAAAGCCAAAGTGTTCTGAGAGCCAACGATGTTGCTTTCTTTTCCTTGATGAGGCCAAGAGTGTCTTCCTTTTCTGTAAGAAGGTCTCAGTCTCTTCTCTTGGAGGGACATTAGCCTCATGGCAGCCTAATCCTAGCTTTCCTTCAGGGAAAGAGGTAGGCACCTCTTGCTTTTCTCTTCAGCTGTAGTTTTCCTGTGCTGGATGTCCCAGTAAGTAGTGGGAGCCTAGAGGTTAACTCCATGGGTCGTTGCCATGTGGGTAATGGTCTTTCACATGCCCCGTGCTGCTTTTACTGGGAGCCACTGGTAATTTAGACAGCTGGAAACACAGCCCCTTCCAGCACTGGTTACAGGCAAGTTCCTAGCACATTTCACTCCCAGGACCCTAACTTAAGGACTCAGCAATTTTTTAATGCTTTTGGGCACTGTAGGATCTTGAATTGGGTAGTGAGTTTAGGAAAAGCTGGTGATTCGTGATTGGTTAGTGATTGGACTTTTCCCATTCTAATCTGTTCCAACCTGTCTTCACATGTTCTAACCTGTCCTCCTGTTAACTTGAGCTTCATAGATGGTCCCCATATAAGACCATCAAGCCTGCTTAAAGGAGAACTGTTAAAGGAATAATTCCAAATTATTATTATTACTATTACTATTATTATTATTTCAAACTGCTTCTAATAGAATTAGGTTGAGAATCTTTTATGTGAATCAGTGGGGCCAGGAATTCCAGAGACAGAAGAAGCAAAGATGTTAGCACCAATTGAAAAGGTTTTCAGTCTTCTCGGTGTCTCCATTCAGTGGTTGGAGTGTGCTTCTCCAGTGGTGAAAAATCAGAGTGTGCCACAGCTGCCCTTGCCCACGATTCAGAATGATCTTGCAGAGAGATGTTCTCTCTTTCCCTCACTGGGACAAGCACTTGTTGGCTTGTCTCTTTTAGACCTAAGGTGAACCAGATGCAGGAAACATGCTGGTCAATAGAGGATTTAATTTGTTTCCAGAGTGAGTGCCTGTGCTCCAAAGTTCAGTGTTCTCCGCTCCTCCCAGACAGGGTGGCTTGAGAGTTGTCATTGTGTTTACACACCGGTCTGTACGGGTGAAACACCCGTCTCTTCCTGACCAGGCTGTTGCTATTGACCTGGCAGCAGGGAGGGAGAGATGGGGCAGGAGCTTTGAGAGGCATAATCAGATAGTGAATGTTTCTAAATTTCTTCCGGTTTCTGGGTGAAAATGTTCTGTGTAAACCGTGGGCTTCTGTGCCCTCCCAGCTGTTGTGTTTGTGTAGAGCCGCAGTCTCCCTAGGTTTGATTGATGAGGAAGCCTTAGAACCTGGCAAGGCTTGGTCTGAACTTATGTCATGGTCACTTCCTCGGGTTTCATAGCCCCGATTTGTATGGTCACTCACCTGAAGCTTGACCTGCTAAGAGAATCAGAGAGAACCCACTAGGGGCCATTCTAGGAACTCCCCCAGCAGAGGAGGAGGAGGGTAGAGTGCCAGCTCCTAGCTTGACTCTGTATCACTTGTGTGCAGGTCCTTTTCTGGCTGTAGGTTTTCTCAGCATAATGCTCACAAACATGCAAACTGAGTGAGTGTGTGTGTGCTTTTTCCTGTTGTTGTAAAATTGTGATTTCAAATTTTACCAGGTCCTCCCTTTGGCCATGTGTTTCAAACACTTTGTTTTAACATTTAATGGTGAAAATGTTCAAATATATATAGAAGGGGAAAAAGAGTCAACCTCTGTCTTCTCATTTTTTTCACTCATTCCCTCCTTTTGTTAAGTATCTCCAAAACTTTAATTTGTTTGATACCAGGCAAGATGTGTGCGTGCATGTATGTGTGTGCATGTAGTACTGAGGATTGGACACAGATTTCACTCTGCCAGCTCCCTCAGCTTTTTTTTGTTTTTGAGACAGGGTCTCACTAAGTTGCTTAGATGCCCAGGCTGGGCTGGAATTTAAGATCTTCTGTAATCCCAGAGTGCTGGGATTACAGCCATGTGCCATCACGTCCAGCTAAAATTTTAATTTATTTGGATTTTTTTCTGACTTGCATTAAATATGTAAGTTCAGTTTTAAAAATTTGCCAGTGGTCAAAATATGATTGTATATATTTGTAGGGTAGAAAGTGATGTGATGCACGTATACAATGTGCAGTGATTAAATTAAACTAATTAACATATCCATTACTTCAAATACTTATAGTTTTCTGTGATGAGAACATTTGAAATTTACTCTTAGCAAATTTGAAATATCCAGTAAGTTATCGTTCACTCCAGTCACCACGCCATGTCAGTTCACAGCACAAACAGTGGCTTGAGTAGAATCTGAAGTTCTGGCCAAGACATGTTTTTCAGAGCAGTGATAGCTTCCGAAGAGTAAACCCCAGAAGGAAGAGCAGGGTGGTCTCCATGCCCTCCATTAGATGGTGGCCATGGTAGGCTTACAGGAGAAGGTCTGGGCCCTTCAAAAGTACCACCCCTAGCCCAGGGCCAGAGAGGGCCAGGGACTGTGTCTGTCCTTTCTGGACCACAGTCCTGCCACCCAGCACCCTGGAGTTGGCTATGCACATGGCCAGCCTACTCTATACTTGGCAGACCGCCTCCTCCCAACCCCACCCATCAGCTGTGCAGTGCAGGTGTCCACTCCAGCTCAACATGCAACCTCCTGGGTGTCCTCTTGTGATTCAAGGCTCCTGGTGGTGGTCTGAAGCCCGGTGGGGGAGGTGGTGGAAAACAAGGGGCAGGGCCAAGGAGCGCTTTCCCTGGAGGCCTCATTCTGGACCTTCCTTCTGTGGCAGTGTGCTTCTCAAGGCAAGAGGGAAGAGCATATTTTATTTAAGCTCATTAGTTTGATTGAAAACTTAAGACAGTTTGACATGCAAAGTAGAGTTCTGTTGGTGCCCTGACCCCTGGCCCTGCAGAAGTCAGATCACTGTCTTGGGGCTGTGGGACCATCCCCAGCACTACAGAAACAGCACAAAACATCAAATAACACCCCCAGAGTTGACTGCTCTTCTTTTCTCCACATGCAGGAGTCAGACTGAGGGCAGGCTGGGTTTGCTTTCAATACAAAACAGCCCATGTTAGGGCATTTCCTGTTTTCCAGGACCCACTGGAGGGAGCCTTTTTTTTGTTTTGTTTTGGGGTTTTTTTTGTTTGTTTATTTGTTTTTGAGACAGGGTCTCACTGTGTAGTTGAGACTGACCTGGAACTCACTATGTATCGCACGCTGGTCTCGAACTCACAGTGATCCTCCTGCCTCAGCCTCCCGAGTACTGGGATTACAGGCGTGTGCCACAACACCTGGCTTTGGAAAGAGCCTTTGCACTAATCATATCAGTAAGAGTCATTCTTTCTTGAGGGAAATTTAGACAAGGAAAACCTTTAAAAGTAGGCATTGCCTGGCTTTAGAATTCTAACTGTAGAAGTTTATCTTAGGAAGTATCATGAGCCCATTTTGCTTCAAGGATATTTGTTGCAAGAAGTTTTTTACTGATTAGATAAACTGTTTCAATCTTGGTAATGTCTAGGTTTTTTTTTGCCATATGCCAGGTGCTGTTCTAAGTGGTTTACAAATTCAAACTCACTTAATTCTTACAGAGGTGAGTGCTGATAATTTCCATTTTTACACTTTGATAAACAGACACAGGCGGATGTAGTAGCCCATACCTGTAATCCCAGTATTCTGTGTGGCAGAGGCAGGAGGATCTCAAGTTTGAGCCCAGCCTGGGTAACTAAGTGATCGAACAAAACCCTGTCTCAAAAGAAAAAAAGGGGGCTGTAGATATAGCTCAGTGTGAAAGCCCTGTATTCAATTCCCAATAACACCAATACCAGAGAGAAGAGAAGAGAGAGAGAGAGAGAGAAACTGAGGCTCAAACAAAGAGGCATAAGAATGTGCCCAGGCTCTACCTCTGGTTAGTGGCAGTCTATGATTTGAATAAAGCCCAAAGGCTGCAGAGAATAATGAATTCAGTAAAATCTCATTCGTATTGGAAAAATAAATGTATATATGGAAAAGACTCACTTTGTCCTTTTGCCTTGATCCTTATCTTGGGCTTTGAAGCTCACGTAGTCATTGGATGATGTGTGCTGATGAGTGTGTGACACTCCAATCCAGCACAGAGGCTCCCACTCTGACACATTTTTCATACTTAGGGAACCAATCATCCTTTCTGAGCAGAGGGTGCGGCATTACTAAAGACAAGCTTGATGTTTATGAGAAAGCCTGGGTTTCTGGCCTGTGTTCCGGGTGGGCAGAGCAGAGCCTGAGCTGGTCATATATTCTTTCATGTGGAGGTCCCCGCACCTGGAGTAAAAGTCCTGTGCGTCCTCAAGGTGTTGAAGGATGAGCTTGGGTTCCTAGTGCAGAAAAAGAGCTGAGACCCCAATCTCCTCAAGGGCATTTTCTGATAACAAAAGAATAAAAAAAAAAAAATGGTGGGCAGGGGTTGTCCTAAGATCTCTGGCATTTTAAGATGGAGAATTTCTAAGTGAGGTGGTGGGATGGGGTCCACCTGCCCTCTTGGATCATTCTGGGGGCTGGGAGTGCTCTGCTGAGGAGGTAGAGCTGTGCTTTGCACTGAGGTGGTGCAGGGCACCTTCACCAAAGGCCTGTGCAGGAAAACGGGTGTACCTGGCTGGTCTTTAAGCTGCAGTTGTCTGCACTTGTGGCACAGGAGGCTGGTAGGGTCCACTTGCTGGTACAGCTTCCTGGTTTAGAAAATGCCCCAGAGAAGAATTCCCTGGCTATGTCTCAGCCTTGGAGAGCAAGCAGGGAGCTCGTTCCTGGTGACCCAGACGACTCAGGTGTCAGGAGCATGTGAGAATGTGGAAGTCTGAGTTTCATCTTCAGGGAATTTTTTGAGGATGTGGTGATGAGTCACCATCCAGGTGTCTGCTGTGTCACAGGAGTTGGCCCTTCACTCTCTTCTTGTGCCTGTACCCATTCTGTCTGCCTCCCTGTTTGTTCATCTGGAACCTGTGTCCAATGCCATGGTCAGCTTGTTCTGTCCTCAGAGAGTTCTGTTGTCAGCAAATCCACACACCTCAAGAATGGGCACATCCTTGGTCCTCTTGCACCTTGGAGGTCCATGGGAGGCTCGAGGCTTCCCCAGGTCCCTGAAGGTCCCTAAGGCAGGTCATAGGTTCCCACAGCAGGACTCCGGTTCCCTGTACTCTTCTGGTGCTACTGAGGCCTCCATGGTGGGGTGGGAAAAAAGCAGGTTATTCATAGCTGTTGCTCATACCTAGAGGAGACCTGGTCTGGCCCACTCTCCTGTCAAGAGTAGGAAAATGGCCGTGTGGAAGGGGAGCCTGGTATCCCACACAGTGTCTTGCCTGCCCTACTGGCAGCGGCTGCTTCTGTTTGAATGCAGAAGCAAGGGGTGATGGTGTGTTGCTTTCACATTGATTTATGGAAGGAATCTTTGCTCAGACAAAGCAACTACTTGCTTCCCTTTCCTCGGGTCTGCCCCTGGCATGTTCCATTAGCACCTGCAAGTCCCTCACCTGTTTCCTGCCCTGCCCCAGCATGGCTGCTCGATGTGGGTAAAACTGACACTGGTGGGGCAGCCTTGGACAGTGGCCACGGGCACCTGACCTGAGCTCCTGCCTTTTCCTTCCTGCCCCCAGCCTCCTTTCCAGCTGTTGGGTTGTAGAGACTTTCTCTCCCCAAGTGGGAGCAAGAGCCCAGCATGTAGCAAATATTGGAGGTGTGGTTCTTTCAGAAAGGGAGATTGCCTGCCCAGCTTCACCCATCTGGAGTCTGGTGAACACTTGCTAGAGAAAGTGCTTACTGTGTTTTGACCACAGAGACCAGGTGAGGGTTCTTGAGTGTGTTGACTGTGAATCCCTCCCCTTTTGCCATAAATCAGCATGTCTGAGATAGCACTGATTTGAAAACCATCCTCTGTCCACATCACCTGGAGATCTTAAAATGCAGGTTCCGCCTCAGTAGCTCTCATGGGCCATGGGCATCCATGCATTTCACAAGCTCCTAAGTGATGCTGTTCCATGGACCACACTTCGAGTAGCTAGGATCTAGCACCAGCTTGGGAAAGGAGAGCTGAATTCTAGTCCTGGCTCCTTATGCTATTCCTCCCCTTGGTCTTTCAGACCCCAGGATCTTAACCTAAAAATGAATGAATTACAAACTATACTCCCTTTCCTACTCTGAAATTGCATGCATGTGTTTTTTAAGGTTTAAATTAAGCACTACTACTTTATGAATCTAAAATTTTAAACTACCCAGAAATTTAAATCTTAGGAGACATGATCTGGCAAGGTGCAACCTAAGATGTTTTTGAGACCTAGGAATCTGATGCTATATTTTTTAATTGATTACTTATGTATTAATGAAAATATACGGGGTTACCTTTCCTTCATTCTGCTGCTTTCCTGTTATCAGCAAAAAAAATTTACAAAAAGCGAAAGCACTTTAATCTTAAGCTGGGAACACAAAATAAAATATTTATGGAATAATCTATGCTGATTCCATGGCTGCTTAGATTATTATTAACAGCCATTGATGTTCTTAAAACCATACATTGTATAGCTTTTTTTTTTTTTTTTTGGTATTGGGCATCTAACTCAGGACGTTATGCTTGCGAGGAAGGAGGCAGGTGGCAGAACCACTGAGCTAAATCCCCAGCTCATTGTGTAGCGTTTTAAAAAATAACTGGACTGCACTTCAGCTGGGAAGGGGGTTTTGTGTATTTCTCAGAATGTGCAATCTTTTAAAAAATCTGTCTGCTTTAGCCTACTACACACAGCATGAAGCTAGCTTTACCAGGAATCTCAGCAATGACTGATAAATACTGTCTGTTAGGAAAACTATCTTTAAGAGGAGGCGGAGGCTGGGCTGGGGATTTAGCTCAGTGGTTCTACTTCCTCCCTCGCAATGACCCGAGTTAGATTCCCAGTACCAAAAAAAAAAAAAAAAAAAAAAAAACCCACAACCCAACAACAACAACAACAAAAAACCAAACAAAAGAGAAAGAGGCTGCCAGTCTCTACAGCTCCTGCTACCAGATCTAGTGTACCCAGCTGGATCCTGCTGGCAGAGATGAGTAATTAGGATGCTGTCTCGTGTGAGCTCTGGGGACAGAGCAATGACACTCATTGTCAGTCATTTCTGTAGTGGGGACAGTTGGTTTTCATGTGAATGGTGTGGACAAAGACAGGAATATTGGGAAACTGGGACTAGAAATGATTTGCTGCCACCTAGGTCTGAGCCAGGCCCTAATAACAGGGTCTATCAGTAGGGTGGTGTCTGATTCTCATTGCTTCCCCTCCCAGGAGGAGAGGGACCATGGGTTGGTGTGTGGTCACAGCTACATCTGGGTGGTAACATGGTGGCCAGTGGTGGAGCTGCAAGAAGGTATTCCAGGTTGGAATCTGTCTCTGGTGTAGTGCAATAGAATCTTGCATTTTCATTTCAGAGAATCACCTGCCTCTTCCTCCAGAGAGACCGTAGAAACAGCGTGTTAGGATGAAATTGCCTGGCAGTATATGAGGTGTGATCAAAATATATGGTAAATGTTTTAAAATTTATATTAGGGTCTGTCTCTTTTGCTGGGAATGTAGCTCAGTGCCAAGGCCCTCAATTCCACCAAAATCTATCATCACATTCCTAAAGCTCTGGTCCATGGGAGCTGTTACTCTATTCTCAAGATGGACCATCAGCACTGTGAAGATGTCTGTTCTCTTCTCCCAACAAATGCAAATATCCCTGAGTAAAATCTAGTAGAGTTCCAACAGGAGTTCTGTGTAAACCATAGCAGGCTGATTTTAAAGTCTGTTTGGAACTCCTTCTAACACCCAAACTTACTCTGATCTCATTCTTTCTGTTTTGGTTCCTGGCTCAGGACAGAAACCTGGGAGTCATTCTGAGTTCACTCTGTTCCTCAGTTCTAGCCACCTGCAGGAAAGCCTAGCCACTCTACCTTGAAAATATACTGTGCAAGACCTGGAATTTAGCTTAGTGACGCTGCACCTGCCTGATAAGCACAAGGTCCTGAGTTCAATACCCAGTACAAAAAAAAAAAAAAATACTGTGCATCCTGCCCATTCCCCTGCTGTTGTTGCTTCCTCAGCACCCGGCCATCCCTCTGCTCTGCTGGTCTGTGCAGCAGCCTCTGATGTGGTCTCTGACTACCACTCTCAGGGGCTGCCCTGATGGAGGCCTGCGCCACCCTATCTCTGCTGCTTTGCCTGTTTCTCCTACCTTGTCTCCCACTTTCCTGGGCTGAATTGAGTCCCCTACCCAAAAATATACAGATGCCCTGGCCTCCTCCGTTGCCTGCAAGTGTGGTCTTATTTAGAAGTAGGGTCTTTGCAGATGCAGTTACGGTCTTCCTTAAGATAAGCAGAACCGGAGCAGCCTGGGCCTTTGATCCAGTATGACTGGAGACACACACATACAGAGGAAGATACCATTTGAAGATAGACACGGGACCCGGCCACATGGAGGTAGAGGCATGTGATGCCTTCCAAAGCAAGGAACGCCTGTGGCCACCAGAAACTGTAAAAGGCAAGGAAAGTCGGGCCTGCCAACACCTTGTTTTCAAACTTCCAGCCTGCAGAACTAAAAGAATCAGTTTTATGCAGCCCTAGGAAACAAGTCCAGAGGCATGAGGTTGCCTTGCTCAGTACTCAGTACCATGTTCTCAGCACTTCCTGATGTAGGAAAAGATTCAGTAAACACTAAGTAAAGAAGAAAAGGCAAGTGCCAGCCCAGGAGATTTTGAAAAATGTCAGTAAGAGTGGACCTGATCAGCCAGACAGCAGAGTGTTTTATGAAGCCTGGAACATGGTACAGGCCATCAGTGCAGGTCAGCACAGTGGAGCAAAGGCCTCAGAGTAGCCTCGTGCTGATGGACCAATCCATCTGAAAAAAGTGGAGATTTAAATCAGCTAGGAAAAGAGATTGATTCTTGATCAATAGTATTGGCCCAATTTATCAGTGCCTAACAGGCTCTTGCTTTATTCAGCCAGATATTCAGACCAAGCCACTCTTAGCACTTGGACTCAGAAAGGAGGTGGTCAGAAACCTCAGTATAGCATCAGGTCAGAGCCAGCTGTGGCTCCTTGACCCTGGGAGTATGTGGTCTTCATAACAGTTAATGCACAGCTGGTAATTAGCTCCTCCTCCAGCTTAAAGACCCATGCCACACAAGAGCTGAGATTCCTCATAAATACCTTATATACATGGATTCCAGGGCTCAAAAAGGGACCTGCCCCATTATAAAAGTTACCCTATCTAAGGAGTTTTGAGCCTGGCATCCAGCCAAGGGTTCATTACTCACTTAGAGACCTTTCCTGTCCTTAGGCAGTTTGTCAGGCAAGGTCATATTTACCATAAACCACGTTGAATTTTAACAGTTGACATTCTACCTTTATGGGGCTCTCAGGTGGTTTAGTTCACTTTCTGTTGCCATAACAAACACCGGAGGTAGTTACTTTATGAAGAAAAGAGGCTTTTAAGCTCACAGTTCTGGAGGTCCAAGAGCATGGTGCTGGCATCAACTTTTGGTGAGGGTCTTATGCTGGCAGCATGGCATGGCAGATAGCATCACATGTTGGGAGAGAGATAGAGGAGAAGCAAGAGACTAGGGAGGGGCCGGTTTAATCTTTCGTAACAACGCACTGCTATTCTTGAGGAAGTTAATCGGCACTGCTATTCTTGAGGAAGTTAATCGGCTCCCTCAGACCAGCATTAATCCCTGCATGAAGTCATGGCCCAGGGAACTCCCACTATCCCACTGGGTCCCACCTCTTAAAGGACCCACCACCTTTCAGTACTGCCACCCTGGGGTCCAAGCTTTCAGCATATGAACCAATGCAAACCACATTTAAACCATAGCACCAGGGAACCAGAGCCAGAGAATTAAGCAGATGTTGATTTCTCATACAAAAAGGAAAAGAAGTTTTGCTAAGCCTTTGATCATAATTATCCATATAGATAGATACTGATTAAGTTAGAAACCTACATTATACATAAAAATGAATTTCAGAGCCATTAAAAATTTCAACTTTTAAAGTACTAGAAGAAAATACAGGAGACTCTTTCACAGTTCATGGTACGGAAACACTTTAAGCAAAGCATGAAACTCAGAAGCCACAAAGGAAAAAATGGACAGATTTAAGAAACATTTTTATTGAAATATATAAATAGAAAAATGGACACCCAGTGCACACATTCTCATAACCAGCAGGTGGATCTGGAGATGGACTGTTGGAAGCACACTGGAGCCCCTGCCTGGCCCTTACCCTGTGTCACACTGATAAATTTGACTTTGTGAAAGTTGCAAGCTCTAATATATCACAAAACATTGTGTTAGAATACAAGCAACCTCCCTGAAGGAAACTACATACAACCCTTTGCAGCATGAAAAGAGCCAACAATGGGAAATCATGGCATACAAAAGAGCTCCTGCAGATCACAAAGAAGGATACATAGTGCAACAAGAAAAACTGGCAAGGGTATAATAAGCCATTCTCAAAAGGAAAAGCACAAGTGGTCCAAACAATGGTACTGGCACAGCTGGCTCTGCCTAGTACAGCCATCCATGTGTGATCAGGGTCCGATGGATGAAGGCTGAGTCTCCCTTCTCTTGCCTTTGTCTGGCAGTCTCCTCCTGTGATTCAGGCATGGAGCATGGCTGAGCAGAGGTCCTGAGTGACAGACAGTACACTCAGGCAGTCACCCCCCTTCCTGGGCCTGCAGCTGTAGCTTTGCACCTGTCTCCCTCCCCATGGCCTGATCCCTCCCACTGCTAGACATTTGGTTCTCTGGTGTACAGACTTCCCAGGGCCCTGCAGGCCTCCAGACAAGCCCAGACTGGACTTGCTATCTAGGGAACACACATGCTTAGCTTCCAGCCAGGACCTTGAACTGCAAGCTCAAGGCTGGGAGCATCAAGGCAAGACTCGAGTGCTTGGGGCATGAGCCACAACCTGGGGCCAGCTGGGGAGTGGCAGGAGCCAGTGAGGGGGCTTCAGTGTGCAGGGTTTGGGGATGGTAGGTGAGGCATCCAATCTGAAAAGGCTAGGGTTATGGAGGACAAAGCAGGTGTGGTGTCTGGGACAAGTGTCAGAGGCAGGCAAAGCAAATCCTTCTGAAAAGACTAGCTGCCCAGAGAGGAGTTCTAGAACCAAGAAATGTCAGGGGCTGAAACCTGCAGCCCCCTTGCAGAATGTTCCCCTACACCCCTGTTAGTACAGGAAAAATCCGAGGCCTTACAGTAATGCATTGCTCAGTCCAGTGTTTCTCAAAGGCCACTGTTGACCTTTAGTTCATAGAACATATCTTAAGGTATACCATTGTGCCTGGGGACACAGTTTGAGAATCCCTACTCTAACATAATTAAGCTTCTAGTGCCAGATACTGACCCAGCCCAGAGGCCTTTTTGTTTGTTTGTTTGAGGGAAGTGCTAACTCCAGGGGCAGAAAGCCTTTGGCCTGTGAGAAAGTTGTTTCCAGATCAATGAAACAGTAGAAACTAGGGTTGTCTGGGAAGCTTTCTTCTGCACTATTGTGGAAAATTTCTCAGACACTCTTATTCCAGACTCCTGCTTCCTGGCCTTTTCAGTTCAGTAGACAGAGAGGCTAAAAGAGTAAGGAACAGGATGTGCCCAAAATGAGCACGTGTAGAAAGTTGAATAATGAAGCATAATTAATGTGTTTGCTCAGGGTTTACCTGGTCTTTTATTCTTCATCTTTCTTAAACCCTTTGCCATTGTGCTTGTCCGAGACTCAGGTTCCCAGGATCCCCATATAGAGCTCTGGCAGGCGGTCCTCATTGTGTACCTGACTCTGGTGGACCTGCAGGTCTAATTATGCTCCTGATTCTGGCTAATTTTCTCAACAGACAACATAAGAAGTGAAAAAAGAAAAGAAAAAAATGAGAGAAGCCGGAAAAACAAATTATGGCCTATTTTCTGGAATCTGGGTTAAAATATGAAGTAGGAATTGACTTTTGGTTGGCTCCTTGGCTCTTCCTTCAGCCTTTAGAATGATCTCCGTGCCTTCAGCAAAACCTTGTGTTGTCAGCTTCTCCTTCAACCTCTCCTTTCACCTGCAACCCAACTGCTGCAACAGAGGGCCTTCTCTCTTGTGCTGCTCTGCCTGGAGGTGGTGAGCACCTTGGTCTTCCACCTGCCCTGGCTGAGGTTCCTCCTCCCTCCGAAGGAAGCTTGCATCTCCTTGTGGAAATTGTCTTCCTGGCTCTGTTGCATCTGTCTCCATTGTAGGAGAGGTCACATGTAGAGGACACTCCACCTTCTCTGCTGGCCTCACACCTCTTGATCTCCTCACTTCATGCCATGTGCCTGGGCCTCCCATGGATAAAACGACCTTGGCGGGAAAGTTCACCCCCGACCCCTGCCTTCTTCAGCCAGCTCACTCTTGTCAGGGCCCCTGCTGAGATTGTCCTGAGCCCAATGAGGCCTGGTGCATAGACCCTGCACTTTCACTGACTCTTGGTTTCCTGATCTCTCCTCCCTCTCTCTCTTGCTTGGGTTCTTGGCCATGGCTATAAGGACTCTCTTGCTTATACTCTTTCTGCCCCTTTTACCTGTCTCTCGAACTCACTAGCAAAGTCCCCAACCCAAGTAAGTGCAGCCCCTTCTATTCCATGCACACACTCTTGTGGCCCAGTGTAGCCAGAAAGGGACTCAGCAGTGCTGATTCTCAGTGCTGTTCAAGATCTTACTGCATTTTTCTTCTCAGCTTCCTCTTCTGGTCATGGGGTGATTGTTTCACATCTTCACAAGTCTTCAACACCTACTCCCTCTCACCTAGTGATTTTGCTTCCTGCTTCCCTGAGAAAATGAAAATAAGAAAGAACTCTCACCTAGTCACTGGCTCTTGAGCTACAGGCACTGCCCTCCCTCTGTCACAGTGAATACCCTCTTGTGCCCATCTGCCAGGCATGAACCCATACCTGTAAGACCTCATTCCCACAAGGTTCCTCTTTCCTTCCTAACTAGGCCATTTCTACCACTGCACCAAAAGCCTGTGTCACTGATTGACTAATGGGCCAACTTGTAATGCCCAGCTGAACTGAATCAGTGTGGCCTGGGTGTGGAGGAACCACCTGCAGATTGTTACCAACAGCAATAAAAAGAGAACTGGGGAGGAAATCTTGGCCTGTTGATTTGCTAGGAGAAGCTTGTTG
This sequence comes from Fukomys damarensis, assembly GCF_012274545.1. NCBI lineage: Eukaryota > Metazoa > Chordata > Mammalia > Rodentia > Bathyergidae > Fukomys > Fukomys damarensis. The sequence goes on along the minus strand of NW_022900926.1, from coordinate 26,304,671 downwards.
CGGTTGGCTTTCCTGATGTGACTAGGCTGTTCTTGGAGGAGGAGGAGCTCAGGAGCTCGTTCTCCCTGGGAATGGCTGCTGCTTTCATCAGGGGAGCTCAGATCTTCACCGTGAGCATCACTTCCGGGCTTCAATGTGGATCCCTCAGCTTGGAGTCACAGATCCTGCATCTCACGAGCATAGATTGTCTGGTTTCCACCACTGACCTTTGGACCTTCCAGGTGCAGATCTTCAATACAGACAAGCGTGAGACATTGCCGTGGGCTCTGGGCCACTGGCTGGACTAGAGGAGGACATTGCCTTGGACTCTAAGCCTTTATAGCTGGACTTGTGTGGGAAATCGCTGGGATGTAGGTCCTCAGTTGAATGTTTTGGGCTTCTAGCACTCCTTTGTATTTGATTCTTTGGGTAATTATTGTAAAATAACCTTTTAAGTTATGTGTCCTGTATTTAATGTATTCCCAATCCTGCTGACTACAACAGCCTGTCATATCTCATGTTAAGAAATGCTTTTTTGGGCCAGGGATTTAGCTCAGTGGTTCTACAACTTGCATTGCAAGTGCAGGTACCTGAGTTTGATCCCTGGTACCAAAAAAAAAAAAAAAAAAAAAAAAAAAAGATATGCTTTTTTTGCTGAGCCTGATGGCTCCTCCTGTAGTCCCAGTGCTCTTGGAGACTGAGGCAGAAAGATCACAAGTTTGAACTCAGCCTGGGCAACCCAAAAGGTCTAGGGCTGTAGCTCAGTGCTACAAAACACCTACAGTAGAGGTGGGCAGGGGGGTGCGGGGAGCAAGGGAAAAGAAACCATTTTCTGGCTCAGACTCTACCTTATTTCCAGTCCCCCATGTGAGGGTTCATATAAACATGTTGTTGCATGTTGTTCACATGTCCTGTCTGTGATATCCATACTTAGCTTTCCTTCCTCACTGTTCCTTGAGGCTGTCCTGTCCTGGCTTCTGTCTTGAGGCTCCTCTGAAACCTTGCTTCTAGGTCCCCAGGGACCTCTGCCTTGTGGCTCTTCCCAGGTATCCCCCAGGTGTTCATATCTACTTCTTGAAGTGTTCTCTTCACTCGCCTTTTGCAGTGCTCTGTTCTGGTTGGAATCCTTCATTACTATTTTCCCCCAGGATCTAGGATAGTACCTGACATACAGTAGGCACCTAGAAGGGAAGCTTCTCCCCACAGTGTATGAATGGGAGTGTGACTCCCCTTCCCTCGGGCTCTGCAGCTCCCTAAAGTCTTCCTTCTCTCAGGCAGCACATAGAGAAGTATGGGGATCACTGCAGGATTGAGTGTGTATGTGGCTGGGAAATAGAGATGAAGCACTAAGGTGGGGAGGAATCTCCTGAGCAAGGAAGAGCTGGTGTGGGGACTGGTATGGCTGGTGTGTACAGGAAGCAGTGATGGAGGAGCTGGAAACTAGCAAGGAGCAGAACCTCCAGCCTCCAAGCCAGGCCCTGAGACCAAAGGCAGCACGAGCTAAATGAAGGATCCGCTGTGTGCAGAATAGATGGGTGGAAGCCTTGCTCTGGGTGAACTTGCCAGGGAAACTGAAGACCCTGAAGTGAGTTGGGTGTTTGACCCCCCCAAAAAGAAGGCACATTGATCCAGGAGATCCCCTTGACTGCAGCGAATATGCACACAGCTGTAGAGAAGTGGGTGTTTGTGTACTTTGTTCTGTTCCCTAGCAGGTGGGGATGTCAACAAATCAGGAGTTCCCCCGGAGAGGAGATGGGGATCTGCACTCATCCACGGGTAGAATGACCTGGAGTTGGGGGTGGCTTCGTGATGGTGATCTCTGATGTGCATTCCTACTGTGCCAGGCTGTCAGGGCCCGAGAAGATCCCCAAAGCAGAAATGGGAAGCTAAATCCACCCTATCTGCACAGTAAGTGGCAAGTTCACTGACTCCCATCACGGGAAAAAAATTTCAGAACATGTCATTAAAAGGCCTAAGGGATTTATTAAGCAGAAGTTTGAAAAGTACACACTCAAGGAAATAGAATGTAGAAACCTCAAGAGGGAAGTGGGTGATAGTCTGGGGCTGGATATATTTATGGGTGATTTAAGAGAAGACATCGGGTATAACTTGTGAATCTGTGGAAAGGGTATTCAATGTATAGATGAAAGGTGACAGCTTTTTCAGGGAGTGATTCATAGGTGACAGCCATCACAGTTCTCGCAAGTGTTAGAGCTGTAGCTCAATCATTGGGAAGACCTGTTTTAAAAGTGAAAAGAGATGTCCTGTTCACTGGGAAAAGAGGGCCATTTATGGTAAAAGGTATTGCCCAGGCTTATTGTATCTTGGGAGAAAAGAAAAATAAATTTTAACCTGGGCTTGTGTCCTGCCACTACAGTTTTTATTTTTAAAATTATGATTTTTCTCGTCTCCCTTTTACCTATCTTTATTTCTTCTGTCCTACCTCACTCCACCCCCGCCCCCACACCCCACACACTTTGATCCCTTATTTGTATTAAGGGACACAGAGGGGCATAAGTTCTGTTTTCTTGTAACTGCTTCAGACTCAAAAGGTATGTTGACCCTACCTAGCCAGTGAACAAGTGTCTAATTTGTTGTTTGGTAAACCATCATCTTTTGATAGGCTGGAAAAGAGGATAGGAATGTTAGCAAGTTATTGTAGCTTAAACTTTGTCTTACAGTCATGTTAAACACTCAGCCGAAAATTAAGAGTAGAATCTTGGCAAATAGTGATCCTAAAAAGATGTACAAATCAGAAAAAAAAAAAATGAGGTATTTGGGATAAACCTTTTATTTTTAATATTAGCCTCTATTTGTTTTGAAGCCTTTACCCAAATATAGGAAGTGGAGTTTAAGAGCATATAGATTCCTTCCTGTTTTGTCAATAAGAAATCTAATACCCTCCTATTTTAATTATAACAATGGTGAAGGAATATACTAAACACATTGATGTTTTTGTGACCATTGTACCATAAAATTTTTTACTACAGTGCGTAGAATGTGTATCTGGCCTCTATTTTGTATACAGAAAACCTTTTATAGTGACTAGCTCTAGATAATAGAAACATATAAAGTCTGGAGTAGATAACAGAAAGTTCATACCACAAAGATAACAAAGCTTAGTAGCTGGAATATTTATGTTGCCATTTTTATATCAAAGGCACACCTATACAAGAAACTAAATCTTCACCTGGCGGGTATTTGAAAACACATTAAAATGGGAATGGGATTATACTAAGAGAGGCTGAAGGACAAAGTTTTGGAGGGGCTAGTGGGACTGGGATCATGACTTTAGGACTGTCGGCCAGAATGCTATAGCTGTTGCTAGTAGGGGCTAGAGTAGTGTTTGGCACCCCTTTTACATCCCGCCGTTGTGTTTAATATTCCTATTGAAGCCAGGAGATAGGGGAATCTAGGTAGATAGGGCACAGGTCTTAAATAGTTAAAGTAAACTAAAAGTCAGGGCCATACCAAAACAGACTATCAGGGCCTAATAAAATGCAAGAGACAAAAGAACAGATCTTTAAACAAAAAGGAGAGACTTTGGCCTGTAGGTAAAATACAGTGAAGCAGTGTGCTCTTGGGACATCAAAGGCCTACCAGGAGCATCCTTGCTTTCTGTCATTTACACCTGCCCCCAAAACTATAAAAAAAACCCAGTCGACTTAAACATCTATACAGTGTCTACATTACAGAACCCCCCTCTCTGACTAGCAGAGAGCTTCTCTTCTATTCTTTCTAATGAACACACATTTGGCCATTCCCCACCGCTTGTTGTTCACAGCTTTGTTGGCTTCAGGACTGGAAATCCAGTTACTCTATTACTCTGTATAGATTTCAGTTATTCTTTTTGGCAGTGTTTAAGACCAAGTCAAAGTGAGACCTGTGTTAATCAAAATCTTTCTCTCTTTCTCTCTTGCTCTTGCTCTTTCTCTTTTTTCTTTCTTTCTTTCTAAGTCAAGGTCAGCAAACACTCCTCAGGGGCTCTTTTTTGGGGCCATGTGAGAAGCTTCCTAGCTCTAGTTTTTTTCCTCTTCCAATTGTGTCATCTGCCAGGATGTCATAGTCTTGCTTGACCTTTCTTTTGAAAAGAGTAGGGGCGGGGCATGGTGGTGCATGCCTGCTATCCCAGCACTCGGGAGGCTGAGGCAGGAGGATCACTGTGAGTTTGAGACCAGCCTGGGCTACATAGTGAGTTCCAGATCAGTCTCGACTACATAGTGAGACCCTGTCTCAAAAAACAAACAAACAAACAAACAAAAAGTAGGTAAGGTAAAGGAAAAAAGAAAAATTAGCTAGGTTTGTCCTAAAACTAGTTTTTTTTTATTTAAAATTATAATTTTCCTTGACTCCTTTTTATCTCTTTCTAGTTCTTTTATCCTAGGTCTAGTCCAGGCACTGTTGGAATGCAAAGCATTTGCATGTGTTTGATGTTTATAGGGACCTATTGCCCACTATTAGTACTGCTTCCTGGAGGATGGAGTTCTGTGGGAAGAATTGCATGTCCCCAATTAGCAGGCTTGTGTCTTTTAGATCCTGAGGGAGTTTTTGGAGTGAATTTCCTAGAAAGGAAAAATATATTATAACCTTGGGTAACTTTATGTCCTGAAGCTGTAATTTTGCCTAAAAACACAATTTTTATTTTATTTTTTTATTATTATTATTATTATTTTGGTACTGGGGATCGAACTCGGGTCCTTGCGCTTGCAAGGCAGGTGGCAGAACCACTAAGCTAAGTCCCTGGCCCAAAAACATAATTTTTAAATGACCATTTTTCTTGTCTCCTTTCAGCATTTATTTATTTATTTTTTTTGGTATGGTACCAGGGATTGAACTCAGGTCCTTGCTGCATGCAAGGCAGGTGGCTGAACCTCTAAGCTAAATCCCCAGCCCTATTTTTGTTTGCTTATTTGGTACCAGGGATTGAACTCAGGACCTTATACTTGCGAGGCAGGCTGTGGAACCATTGAGCTAAATCCCCGTCCCCTACCTGTTTTCATTTTTCTTAGGAGGCTAGAGCAAGCTGTAGGCAGGAGGAGCTGCAGCTAGGAGCCGGTTCCTCCCTCCTCTTCCAGGCACCAGCTCCTCCCTCCACTTATGATTTTAAGATACAAATTGCTATGCTGGATTTCCTCTTTTCAAGGAAAAAAGACTCAGCTATAAAGACTCAGGGACTAGTCCTGCACTCAGGCTCTTTTCTCCCAGGAGCCACCTCCCTCTCAGCCCTGGTTATCTCTGTGAGTTTGGAGAGTAAGGAGAAGTCCCCGTGACCACAGATGATTTTCTGACTTCGGCTGCAGGAGACTCAACTTTCCTCCTATTTTCTTTGGCAAGGCTTTGACCTTAGCACAGCATTGTGGGAGGCAATAAATTTGCTTAGCTAATACTTTTTGATGGTCTGTCTCCCAAGGGCTCTAGGTGGCCTAGACTTTTTGGTGAAAGAAAAAGGCAGAGGGGAAGACAGAAACTTTGTCTTAAGCAACTGACAGCCTGGCCAGTTGGCTTTTGTCTTGGAGCTCTCCTTCTGTTTCAAACAGATGTTTTAATTTTCACTTTGCTTAGCAACCCTCCCATAGCTTTTCTTTGCTTCAGGGAAAGTGTTTTCTTTATGAAGAGCTGCTTCGGCTCCAAACTGGTAACTCCTGAAGGAACAGCCACCAGCCAGTCTGCACTGAGTTCAGGATCAGCACAAGAAGGAAAGTTTGACTTCGGTCTGGACCAGTCCATCCTTTTGAGACCCTGAAATACACAAAGATGGTTTAACATTCTGCCCAAGAATGTGGCCACAGATGGTACCCAGACTTGGGCTGTCTGCAGTGTTCAATCGACCTACTTATTTTTTGGCGCAGGGCTTTGCTGGCATTTCCTTATGGCTCGTTACTGTGGAAAATGTTAGAGGAGGATGTGCATGCGGTGGTTTCTGACCATGGAGCTGGACTGCTGCTCACTGTCCAGGAGCACAGCCTGGGGGTCCTGGTTCTTTAGCAGAGCAGACTTAGAAGCCACTGCTGGCTCTGTTTGCCCCCAGTTCTGTCCTGAGAACCAGAGTCTTCAGCCACATTTGCTCTGCTTTGGGCGTCCAGTCCAGGGAAGCTTCTCAAGCAGCAGCTTTTTGTCCTCCAACCAGCCCTGGACCTGGAGGGTGGGTCTTCAAGGATCTCAAGTCTCTGCATGGCCCCTGTTCTGTATTTATAGTTCTTCTCAGTCCACATGGCTTTTAGCAATCAGACTTAGTTTTATCATAAGATATGTTAACACAGACAGCTTTTCTCAGGTTACCAGGAAGACAGGACTAAAAAGTCAACCCATGGCCAAGCTCTTTTGCAGAAAGGGACTCTGGGTCTGTTAACACTGGACCCCCACACAGCATGAGGCTAAGCTCCCTCCTGCCCCATCTGAGGTCATACTCAGGTTTCTTGGTGATTTGTTCTTTCCCTCTGTCAGATTTTTAAATACAGAGCCTGTCCTCATTCTTGGTATCTTCAGTCTCCATATGGTGACCCTGCAAAAGACCTTGACCTCCTCTCCAACACTGAGTGTGTCACAGCCACACCGTTGTCCCTCTGTCACCTGACTCTTCATCTCCAATGCCACCTTCACCCCCCATTACTGAGGACTGAACCCAGGTCCTTCATGCGGAGTTAAATTCCCAGCCCTTTTTATTTTTTATTTTGAGACAGAGCCATGCAAAATTCTCCAGGCTGGGGTCAAACTTGGGATCCTTCTGCTTAAGTCACATGTGCCAACACCTGCTCCAACTCTGTTTTGTGAGCCACCCATCCCTCTGTTCCCCACTTCCTGTGATCTCCATCCTAACTTCATGACCCCTTCAACCTGTCGCCTCTCACAGCTCTTCTATCCTCAGGTTTTAACTTCTCTTTATCAGGGCAGAGACCGGCCCTGCCTGCTGCCCCCACCCAGGTCCCACCTGCCGTGTGAGTCAGTGGTATAAGGAGAGCTAGTGAAGTGGGTGGTAAAAAGAATTTACCACTAGACAAGGAACATAGAAAAGACAAGAGGTTTTTTTTTTTTTTTTTTTTTTTGGATCTAGGTATGCTGCTAAGGGGGACTGGAGGGGTGCTCCAGGAACCCTGCATTCAGGGTGAGAAATTTCTTTGTTTTTTGATGAGGTTTTGAGGATATGGGAAAGGGGTCTAGGCAGCAGATGTGATTATCTGAAGAAAATCTATCTATTCCTGGATCATTTAGCACCTTGCAGATCTTTCAGCAGCACTTGTATTGTGTTTAATATTATGTTTACAGCTGCAGTTTTGACAAAACCACTTCCTTGGGCCTTTAGTTTTAGATAAGAAGAAGGTAAGGAAATCTGTACTGTCTTTTAGAGATTTAAGTAGGGACCCTTTGGGAGGACCGTGTCAAAAGGTTTATTGCCGGACATAGTGGTTTGGTACAGAACATGGTAGTTTGGCCTGTAATCCCAGCACTTGGGAGTGTGAGGCAGGAGGATCACCGAGAGTTCGAGGTCAGCCTGGCCTACATAGAGAGTGCAAGGCCAGCCCAAACTGCAAAGTAAGACCCTGTCTCAAAAATAGACAAACCAAACAAAAGGTTTGTTGCTGTCTTAATAACTGGTCTATCCAAGATGTCTTTACCTAGAGTTCCTTTGTTGTCCAGTGCTTTAATCAGTTCCGTGGCTTTAACCAGAGTTTGGCTGTTGCAGGTTTAAGGCCTTCCCTTCTCAGTGGGCAGCCACGGTACCACCCACTTGGCCAGTCTTTATCCCTGATTAACTTGGATTGCCCAAGTCCTCCCCACCTCTATGGCTGGGAGATTCTCCACTACTCAGACGCATGGTTGTCTCGTATCCCTGGGTCCAGGTGGCTGTTCAATTGCAGTACTGTGCTCTGTTCCCTCCCACCGTCCCTGATGACATTTCCACACCTGCCCCTCCTCGCTTTGTCCTTCCTCCTCCATCCCATCTAGCTGAGCCCTGACTTCTCTCAGGGCACCCACCAGCCCCTGCACCACCGCTGCCACCCCACATCTCCCACATGCTGTCCCTGCCCGCCTGACTGACATGCTTCAATTAAGCCAGCCCCACACATGCCTGGATTCCATGAGGTTCCCGAGGGGAGGCTGTGGCAGCTCGCCACCATCCATGTCGCTTCTCATGTTGGTTCTGACCCCTTTTGGATCATTTTCTACCAGCACAGTGCACCTTTCGGGGAGAAGTCTTGATCCCACTTCCCTATACTGCTCTACACACACATATAAACGTGTGTACACGCACATGCACGCATACTCATACCTGCACACAGAATTCCTCAGAGAATTGCTCCTCTGCATTTTCTCCTGCTGCTCTTTTCAGGGTTTTGCCCTCCACTTTCCTGAAGTTGCTCCTCTGCGCCACCGGTGTCCCTTGGTGATCCTCTAAGTCATGTGTGGACACAGCAGCTGCCTCTCCCCTCCTGGCCACCCCAGCTTCCTGGACCCTCTTCCCCCTGCCTTCAGGGCCCCATCCACATCTGGGTTTTCTTACTCTTTTGGGCCCCTTCTCACACTGTCCCTGACCTGTCCAGAAGCCAGTGCCTTTCTCTGCTTAAGCGCTCCCCTCTAGCCCCACAATTTTAGATGCTTCCTACTGGCCAGCACCCAGTGGGACCTGGCTGGCATAGGTTTGTGTGCCTGTCACTGCTTGGTGGCATGGTGGCCATGTGATCCCCCACCGGAGCTATCCTTGCACCCTGCCTACCATGGTACTGTGGCTACTTTTTTTTTTTTTTTAATAGAAACCTTTATTTACAAGGACATAAAAAATGGTAATCAAAGAAGTCGCAGCTCACCATCCCATCTAGTGAGTCATCCCATGTGGTTTAAATTCTTAGCAATTTTTTTAAATCAACACTTACTGTAAACTTGATTGAAATCAAATTAATACTTTAAGTTAATTCCTGAGAAATTTAAATATTGCTCTCAGAATGACATTTCTATATCTTCTTCAGAATTCCATATACTGGAAAGAAAGGATGGAAGAATAAGAAAACATCCTGCTCATTTGAAATGATTTACCTTGGAATTGAACAAAACTTATTTATTCCTGTGCTACAGGGGTAAATCTTCATATCTCCTAGAAGATATTTATGTCTGTGAATTTTCCATTTGTGAACTAAACTTGGATTCTGCAAATAAAAAGGGGCTTGGACTGGCATATGGGCAACTAGCAATCTATTTTGTTTACTTTCCAGCTTCTTCTACCTCTGGATAAAAGTACTTCTAGGACATCAAGCCGGTTATCTTCTGTAGTACCCAACCCTAGCTCACTTTATATATTCATGACTGATAAACTAAGTAGGACTGTTTACTGATATTTACACCTTTCAGTCCAGATGGACAATTAAGAAAAATGGCAGCATAATATGAACATTATCAGTGAAACTTCTATTTTTTAAAGGAAGAAACATGTATCTCCTTTATATCATTGTGATCTTCATAAAACATATTTTTTTATTTATATATCTTTGGATTCAGCAAAAAAGTAGGTGCTGGAAATATCCCACAATCTGAAAAGCAGATGAAAGGACTTATACACTTTTGCGGGGGGAGGCGCGTTGAGACAGGGTCTCACTATGTAGTTGAGACTGACCTGGAACTCACTGTGTAACCCAGGCTGGTCTTGAACTCACAGTGATCCTCCTGCCTCAGCCTCCTGAGTGCTGGGATTACAGGCATGTGCCACCATGCCTGGCTACTTACACTGTTTAACCAAGAAATACCTAGGTTTAAAAAAAGGGATGGGGGTGCTGAGAATGAGGAGAGGTAGGCAGCAGGAATACAAAGAATTATCCAAAAAAGATTAAAGGACAATAAAGGTAAAATCAACAGATTATCTCAAAGACTACATCTGTTAAAATCAAAATCTTGAGCTTGCACCATTATAAACAAGTAGAAAATATAAAAACATGATAAACATGTTTTTCCCATACTAAAATGGGATGTTGCTGCCTTCTAGGTAGCCTGGAGTCGGGACTGAGAAAAGAACCACAAAGCTCTGTTTTGAATAACTTTTTAAGAGCCAAGAAAGGTAGGAGCACCATTCTGTCAATTAGCTTGGGAAGGCTCAGACACACCTGACCTGCCTAGCCTGAAAGACTCTGGGCTATGCCTCTGTGACCCAAAAAGAAGGTATCAGCTGAAAACCACAAGCTGTACAATGAAAGTTTATGATTTTTAAAATCAGAGATTTATTTTTAACCTGCGGGGAAGGGATAAGAGTGGCAAACTCATAATGGTCTGCAAGTGCTGGGAAGATAAAATCCATCTAGGCATGGTTCCGGAAATAAGGCGCTTCACTCATTCTTAAGCATATCAAAGAAATTAAATTATCCTACCTTCAGAGACATCTAGAAAGTTTTGCTAAATGTGTGAAATTTTAAAAAACTGGTTGAGTTATTCCTAGAAAATGATATGCAAAGACATTTGAAAGTTATAGGTATTCCAAACCCAAATTTTATTCCACTGTTTGAACCTAATAGAATAACTCAGTAAAGAGAATTAAACTTCATTTTTCCCCTACTCCAGACGGACTAGAAGTACCGAGGACAGGCAACAGCACAAAGCGGTGGGGAGACTAGGGGGACAGGGGCTTGCAAAGGTTCTCGGACTGTGGTTCTGAATAATTACAACACAAAGTCTGTTCTGGGTACTAAGCTCCTTAAGAAATAAGTGACACTATTCTAATTTACAGACATGTAGCGAACACTCCACATTAGAAACATAATGATAGCTGAGCAGACACCAGAAACCACACACCAAGGATTCTACTCCTGCAATCTCAATGTGGGATTCAGCTCCTAGCAACCAAAATCTTATAGCACTCCTATAATGCATGGAAAGACAACATAGTACTTTATTTAAATTTTACAAAAGGAAAGATTTATGGGCTGCTTAAAATCCAAAAGCTTTTTTTAAAAAAATCAAATTGATTTTCTTCAAGTTCCTGATTTCTTTTTTTTTTTACTTGTCCATATCTATTAATTCTCCCCAAATTAACAAAGTGCTTAGTTCTCTGACAGAGGAATTTTTCAGATGAGATTGGGCGCGTTCAGCGTGGTATGGCTGTAGACAAGACAGGAATTAAAAAAAAAAAATTTTAAATGTTCACGTACATCTAAACAAATGATCTCTTTAAAAAGCAGTTAGATTGAGAGAATGAAAAGAGTGAGGCGTCTAATGCTGGGGAGAGGAAAAGCTGGACCCTTATTGTCCCCTCCACCTGCACAGCCAGGTGATTCAGGGGATCTTGTTTGAATCCTCACCACACAGAGCTTACTAAAATTGACAAATGTTAAATATTCAGCTTCACAAACTCTGTAAAAATGAGTTGTTGTGACCTACAAAAAAGGTATATATATATATTTTACACAATACAATATATTAAGGGGTCATATTTCCAAAATAATTATTCACAGAAACACTGTAAACTTCTGATTCAGAAGGCAGTACCTGGCCTTAGAGTTTCAGAAATTTTATTTTTTAAAAGCATTATTGCTCTACCATATAGGCACAGGGTGACACCAGTACTTAAAAAAGTAATAATAATCGTAGTTCTTGTCCAACAGAATAGTATAGACAAAAACCAGGAATGTGGTTCACCATTGCTCAAGACCTGAAGAATATTGCATTTGGGCCGGGGATTTAGCTCAGCGGTTCGGTGGCCTGCCTTGCAAGCGCAAGGACCTGAGTTCAATCCCTGGCACCAAAAATAAAAAAAAGAATATTGCATTTATCCATTACTTATTTACTTAAAGTACACTCAGCTGCATGTTAGCATACAAAAAACTGCCACTGATGCAATTAAATTCTGTCATCTCATATTCCCTTCTGCAAAGCTATTGGACATTAATAACAAGCCCAAGGAAAATGTTCATAAGGAGAAGGCCTAGGACAATAAAAGCTAGGGACAGAGCAACTCAATCAGCAAAGGACAAAAACTCAGAAATGCCAAATCCACTGCATAAAAGGCAGCATAAAATTTTTTTATGTGGCTACTTAGTTTTGAAGCAGAGTCTCACCAAGTTGCTCATGTTGGGCTTAAACTTACAATCCTCTTTTTTTTTTCAGCTTTAATTGAGTTTATTGGTACGTTTTAGGGATACAGTACAGTTACATTCATTGTTGGGATCTTGTACCTCTACATGACAAGTCTTGATTCTCATTTTTTCCCTTTACCCCTGCCCTCCCTTCACCCCCTCCTCCCCTCCCCATCTACAAACACTTTATTTTCATCTTTTCATTATCTCACATTATTTTCTTTTCCCTTATTACCTTTCCCCTACCCATCCCACCTTCCCTACACCTTTAGCTCCTTTCTTCCCATTTCTAAATGTCAGTAATCTTATTAGGATCTTATGTATTATTGCAGGTTATTCATACCAGGGAAACTATTCGGTATTTACACAATCCTCTTTCTATAGCCTCCCAAAGTGTTGTGATTATAGGCCTGTCCCCTAAGGCTGGGGGCTGCTGTGGTTTTTAATTTTCTTCTTGTTTTCCTTCTTGGTACCAAGGATTGAACTCTAGACCTTGACCTGGAGAGGTAGGCCACAATACTGAGCTAAATCCCTGCCCCCTACCCTCACTGTGGTTTTTGAAAGAAGCTTTGTGATGGGATAGGTGGGAGTAGGGGGTGGTGTAGCACAGTACTAGAGCATTTGCCTGGAATAAGCAATGCCCGGGTTCAATACCCAGTACATACATGGTCCAAGTTAGCATCCTTTCTTGCCTAGATAGTTGTAGTGCCTCCTAATTGATCTTCATGCTTTTCTTCTTGTCTCTCCTGCCCGCCTAGGTCTGCCTTCACCTGCTGTCACTTGTGTATCCTCTACTCATGTCCTTTTGTTGCCACACTTTGCCAAATGCATGCTCTACTGCACTCTGGTGTGGATGATTTTTGCTTGGTCCTCTGCAGGATCCCAGTGTCTAGAATGTGTGCCTAGAATTGTTGTTCTGTGGGAAAGCCTATAGAAATGAAACAAAAGGTATAAGAGGCAGGGGATATTCTTACGTATTTTTTAGACATCAAGTAAGGAGGGGCAGAATTTGCTAACGGACAGCCAAATGCAGCCCACAGAGGTGTGCATCCACCCACATGGTACTAAAAATAAATGGAGATTGGTTGCCAACACTGAAAAATCAGCAGTGTCCTACTTGTTTTTGCAAATTGCAGCCTTGCAGGCCCTGGCTGCTGTGCCCACCTGGTGGCTACTGGCAGCAACTGTCTCTCCCCACTGCAAGGGGTGTTCTATGGCCCCTCCAGGGGCTTTATTCATTCATTCATTACCTGCCTGACACTTGTACGTATGACTGGAAAGCCAAAAAGGATTTCTTCTTCCCTCAGACCTACCTGTGAAAATACAATGGTTGGGGCTAGCAGGGTGTGGAGTAATGTGGGAGGCCTGGTCTCAGGGAGTACAGCCATGGACAGCAACACCAGCTAGGGTACTGCAGCTGGAGTGGTTTAGGAGGATGCATCACACGCCCCGGGGACCACTTGGGGAAGAGGAAAAAGAAACTGTTTGTAGAGAGACTGTAGGGAATCCAGGCTATACAAAGACTGGCTCACCAAATAAGGACAGGGGCTGGGGATATAGCTCAGTGGCACTGTACCGCCTCACAAACAAGTGCAAGCAAGGTCCTGAGTTCATTTCCCAGTAACAAAAAAAAAAAAAATGTTACCAAGTGTCAGGGGCTGGATCCATCCCAAAAAAGATTTGTTGAAGCCCTAGCCCCCAGTACTGCAGAATGGGACCTTATTAGGAAATAAGAGTTTTTGTAACTGTGATGTTTCAATGAGGTCCTATTGGAATAGGGTGGGTCCCTAATCCGGCAGTGAGGGCTGTCCTTAGGAGATGGCATGTGAAAATAGGAAAATGGGGTGGAAAAGGCAGTGTGATAATAGAGGCAGAATCTGGAGTGACAAATCTACAAGCCAAGAAACCCCAAGGATCACCAGAGGACACTAGAAGCCAGAAGAGGCAAAGGAAGGACCCTCCCTGCAGGGCCAGAGGGAGGAGCCCTGCGCATACCTTGATTTCAGGTGTTTTTCGCCTCTGCACCTGTGAAAGAATAAATTGCTGTTTTAAACCTCCCAGTTTGTTTACAGTTTGTTCAGGGTAGAAAAATAGTCCTTAACACTTGATTATTGTATTTATGAAGGTCATAGCCTATTTGGAGTTATCCCTGTTTTTTTTTTTTAATTCCTATTTTGAGTTGCTGGGGTTGTATAAGTTAATGATAAAGTTGTTTTTATTAGAGAGTCAATAATTTACAGTAATAGAATGGGATGGGGTGGCCTTGCTGGTTTTGTTTGTTTTTAAAATACAAGGGTGAAAAGGCTTTTTTTAAATTGGTGTTTGTTTAATTTTCCTAGTGGCAGGGTGTGTGGTGTCCAATGCCATCTGTGATTCCTCAGAGGCCGGGGTCATTTTAGTTTCCAAGCTTCTCCTGGGGGCGTTTTCCCACCCCGATGTGTGGCCAGGACCACAAGGCTTTGTTTTGCAGTTTCCTGTCATTCTGTTTGATTAGCTCAGGTTTATTTGCATAGTGGAGTGAATGCACAAAGCCTTCTTTGTTTTATGGCTAGCCAAGTGAGAACCAGATTAACACTGCAGTTTAAGGGCTGGTGTGAAAGCTGTGCAAAGGTGCTGGGATAGAAAGAGATGTTGTTGGGATCAGAATTACTTTGTTGTGTTTATCAGCTGGTCTCCTGAGATGCCTGCCTGTACCTGTATGCTGGGAAGGTCTTGGCCATGGGCTTGGCCTGCAGGAAGGGAGGCTTGGATTTAATGCCCTGGAGCAGCAAGTAGGCCCTTTCTCTGGGAGGATTTCTTAGGCTCAGGAGTAGTCCAGTTCCGTAACAACGGGTTTATCATTGCCTCAGGCAGAGGGCTGTCCTCACCTGGGGCAGCGCACAGATCCTAAGAGGAAGAGGATTCCTCCTTATCTTTCCTGAATGCGTGGGCAGAGAGGAGGAGGCCTGTGTGCTCCCAAAAGGTCCACATCTCAGTCCTTTTGCTGCAGGTGTTGTTACAGGAAATGATAATGGAGATGAAATATAAAATATTATATCTCACAACCTGTTAACTGTTTGATACGCTGAGTTGTTGTTCTCTAGACATCAAAGAATGAGTCCTAGGAACAACAGAGATTAAGAGTAGGAAGATATTTATTGATAGGAAAATTTCTGAGGGGCTGGAGGGCTCCCTAGTGGGCAGCTGGGGACCCCATTTTACAGAGGAGTTTTATAGGGTGAAACCCATGTGGGTACAGTTTGGGCCACAGCCATGAACATCTGGTAAGGCTACAAGTATAGTCACTTAGGTAATAGTGGTCCAATTGGGAAACAAGTCATGTAACAAGCATGGATGGAAAGAGCAAAGATTCTCTAGGAAGTGGTGGGTCCAAAGGTCTCTGGTCACCCACTGAGGTGGTTGATTTTATCTACACGTCATTAGGCCCATGTTTGTTCTTTGAGAAAGTATGCAGGTCTGATCATCTTGTCTTTATCTTGAGGCCTGGTTTTCAGCCGCTGTGTCTCCGGTCACTGTTGGGGTGTTTCCCCTTTGTCCTGACCCTCTCAAGGGTCTAGCCCTATCTGACTGCCTATAATATTTCTACCCAGCTCATTTATCTATAATAATGTGGTCAGATTGAGGACCTTGAGGTGGGGAGATCATCATGGACCAACTGGGTGGGTCCAGTGTACTTGCTAGGGCCCCTAAAAGATGGAAGAGAGAAGCAGGAGAGAATGAGATGTGAAGCTGAAAGCAGAGATTAGTGCTGCAGTTGCTAAATTAGAAGGGAGAGGAAGTGGCTGAGAGCTAAGGAATACAGGTGGACTCTAGGTGTTAGAAAAAGACAAGGAGTCCACTTCTCTCCAAGAGATCTCCAGGTCCTTTTTTTTTCCCCCCTGGTACCAGAGATTGAACTCAGGATATTGCACTTGTGAGGCAAGTGTGGTACCACTGAGCTACATCCTTGGCCCCTCCAACAAGTCTCCAGAGGGAGTGCAGACTTGTAGACATCTTCATTTGAGCACCAGAACAGATTCCAACCTGCAGAATTAAAAGATCATAAATTTGTATGATTGTAAGCCATGCAGTGTGGTTATTACAGCCATGATAGGGGGCTTAGTGTATCATCTTGCCAGCCACCTCTCCAGCTGCACTAGGTTGGTGGAAAAAGTAGAACTGTAGCTTCCTAGACCTCTTCAAAGGGACTCTGGGACCCTAATTTTGTAGGTGCTTTGTTTGCTGTAAGTAACTTTCAGGGCCAGCAAAGTCTTATTATCTCAGTTCTGGGGCTTCTGGCTTCGCATAGAGATTTTATGATTTTATTAACTACCTTGAAGGTTACTCTGCCCTCTCCCTAAAAAAAAAATAAATAAATAAATATCCCAGTCAAGATTTGGGAGAAAATTATTCATTTATTAAGCTTGTTATTAACTTTTTGAAGTCATAATGTCAGGCTTGATCTGGCCATGACCTGGTTAATAAATACGTTGTTTAATTCCAAGCTACAGTTTTAGCAGATACGAAAAACCGCAGCCCACAGCAAAAACTTGCTGCTCCTTCAGGTGACTAAAGATCAGATAGAAGCCATGCCATCTCCACCTAGATATAGGCTGTGCTGTCTCAGGGCAGCCAGAACACAGAACAGGATGTTATACAAGAGATAAGGTGACAAAGTACAGCACAGCATCTTCCCGGGTGTCACCTCACCTGGTAACATCCATACATCTGCCTTGACTGCTGCGTGGACCCCAACCACAGATATTTGCTCTGATCTGTGTACGTGACAGACCACTTCCCAGTCCCTAAAGCTCCCTGCTTTTCCTTTTTTCACCATTAACAGCTTTCTGACCCTCAGTCGACTTGCACCCAGGTGAATAAAGTCTGTGCTTCATTCCCTTCCACTAGCCTACCTGGTTAGTCTCATTCCTCCTGCATTTGTCACAGTTAACTTCTTTGAAACTTTATTAAAAGCCATGGATCCTAGCTTGATAAAAATACATACCAAAAGTGCATACAATTTTAGAGACTCTGTGGATTTCCTCCAAAGATGTCTCTTGAAGACCCTGTATTTTCTGGGGACTTCCTCAGTCACTGTGGGTGAAGAGCCATACAGATCAAATGGCTACTTTCCTAGCAAGGCTCCTACTGGGCTTGCCAAGCTCCACCAGGCTCAGAGGATCCTCAGTGTTTGTGCCCCCATATCTGTAAATTCATCTACTCTCTAACATGTGTGTAACTCCAGGATCCAGACTCACAGCATTTTCATGGGCATTTGTGGATATGAGCAGAGTGGCAAAAGTTTGTGTTGCCCAGTGCAGATGTTCCAGCTGAGACCAAGCAAATTGACACTTTGCCTTGTGCCTCATACTATAAGATTTCTTTAGTGCCACATTTTGTGCATTTCTGTCACCAATAAAAATGATCCCCAAGCAGAGTGCTGAAGTGTTGTCTAGCATTTCTACACGCAAGAAGGTCATTCTGTGCCTAAAGGGAGAATACTTATGTTTGATAAGCTTCATTCTATTTTGAGTTATTATGCTATTGACCATGAGTTCATTGTGACTCAACCAACAGTTTGTGATCGATAGGCCTTCTTTAAACAGAAACACTCATGGAACAAGGTTATATATTGTTCCGTTGATAGAAATATTGACCAGAGGCTTGCAGAGACCAAACCCTGTATGTCCTCCCGGCACAGGGCTTCCATAGTCACTGGTGACTTTGTAGAAGGAAACTACTGCAAATAACAAGACACAAGTGTTTTTGCAAATTGTTGGCCTTTCCCATTCTGCTGTTAACCAGCCTTTCTCTTTAAATCACATCTTAACTGCAGTCCTTCCTGGAGAAAAGAAGGAGTAGTCTCTGGCCTCGTGGTCTGTCCCTCCAGCCAACAGCCAGCTGTCAGCCATGTTCAAACCTCAGCCTGCACAGATGTGTCCTGTTTGATGGAGGTGGGGGAGAGGCCTTTCTGTGACAGCTTGGTGCCTGCCCACTGCCTTCTATACCAGCTAGAGAAGACAGAGGAGTGTGCACACAGGCTGTGGGACAGGTGGCTCTCAGCCACCAGGGCTCACCTGGGGCTGAGGGTGGAAAGAGTGGGGACTCTGAAACTGTGTTTCCAACTATTGGGATATGTATAGTCTGATGAGTACAGGAGCACTGTAGGGAGACACTGGAGAATAGGAAGTCAGGTCTGTCCTAGACAGTGTGGGACAGTGGCTCTCTAAGCTGTAATGGCAGGACAGGTAGTGGCTAAAACTAGGCTCACCCTTTAAAATGCTTGTCAGTGCTTTCTGTGCTCGCCTCTCTTGGGTGGGAATCTGCGGAGGCAGCACGGAGTGATGAGGGCCATAGAGTCCCCAGTGCATCTGCTCCCAGGGCTGGGCAGGAAGGCCTGCTGTCTTCTGTAATTTCTTCACTTTTTAACATTGCATGTGGGATCTCAGTTCCTTGTTGAAATTCCTGAACTCCAGTCCACCGGGCAGTCTCAGGAAGACTCCTTTCTGAGGCTTGGAAGGACCAGGTAGAGAAGGAACCAGCTGTTTCTTTTCTCACCTGTTTCATCCACGTTTGTTTGATGTTGCAGAAATGCCAGCTCTGGGCTCCAGGGCGCCTCAGAGGCTCTGTTTGTGGAATTGGAAGGCTGATTGTTCATGCATGTAGAGAGAAGTGAGCTTTCTTTTTGTATTTCCTAACTGAGATTTGGCATTTCCTGCAGTGAGTAAGGTAAGCAACAGAACCAGTTTGTCAAGGCTTTGCCACCAATACAAAGTACAGATATTTTTACATGTCAGGAAATCCTCAGACAGCATTTATTCCTATTACTAGTTTGACATTAAGTTGTCCCCTTTTTATTTTTGTTAAGATGCTTGCAGTAAGGCACATATATTACTATACTATAGCATTAAAAAGTTTTATAACTAAAGTCTGATAAGATTGATAATGTATTTTGTGGTTGATTTTTTTTTACAGCTTTGAGATGTAATTTGTACATCATACACTTTACCCATTAAGTTATTAACTCCGTGTTTTTTAGTATATCTACAGTGTTGTGCAGCCATTGCCACAATCAATTTTAAAACATTTTTGTCCCCCTTAAGAGAGACAGACCCCAGAGTTATTAGCAATAACCCCAAATCCCCATTCTTCCAGTCTCAGCTCCTGGCAACCCACAAATCTATTTTCTGAATCTACAGATTTGCCTGTTGTGGATATTTCATATAGATGGAATATTTTTGAAGTCTTTTGTGAGTGGCTTCTTTCATGTTGTGTGATGTTTTTGTGACGGTACATTTAAAGCCTTATTTAGAGAAGGTGTCCACAGGCCTCTCCGGGCCCCTGCCCCTGTCCCTGCCCCTAGAATAGAGGGGTCCTGTGGCTTCCTGATGAAGGTCAGAGCTCCCTGCTAGCCTTTTTTGCTTTCCTCTTTCACTTTTAAACAAGGCTGTGCCTTGGTGTGGCATTGACAATCACTGCTAATTCCCAAGCAGGCAAGGCCTGTAGCTTGCCTTGTCACTCATTGGCCCCAGCCCTGGTTACTGTTATAGCCAGACCCCTCTGTTCAGATGTCCCCAAGGCAGAATGAGGTCCCTTGGAGAGTTCCAGTCTCCTGTGGCTGAGACTTAGGAAGGAAAGGCCTCCCAAATGGCTAATGATGCCTCACCTGTTCCTGAGTAGGTGGAATGGGATGTAGCATAGTGTTTCAGGCCAGGCCCAAAGTACCTACTTCCAGCTGGAAACTAAAACCCCAGCACCTTTGGCCGCCCTGGGGTGCACCACATCTTCCCCAGCCCCTAGGAAGCTGGCCGTACTTCCAGAGAACGAGCCTTTGTGGAAGGTCTGAATCCCTGAAGCTCTGTGATTCTTGCATGATAAAACCTCCAGGCCTGGTGTTTGTGGGCCGAGCTATTGTCTGCGTTTTCTTTTTCGTGTGGGTGGGAGCCAGCTTGGCAAGCGCAGTGTGAGTGTGAATGAATGGGCGGGAGCAGGAGCCGCTGCTGATGTCTGCTTTCCTGTGCTTTTCCCTCAGCTCCTGAAGAGAAGGAAGTCATTAAGGGACAGTATGGCAAGCTCACGGACGCTTACGGCTGCCTGGGGGAGCTCAGGTTAAACTCTGGTGAGTATCGGCTCAGTGGGGGCAGCCAGGACCCACTGTCCTGCCGTGGGGGCAGTGGAGTTAAGGCACTCTGTTTTAACTACTTCATCTCTTAAGATATTTCTATCTCTCAGCCTGCTTCTCCACGGGGGGAGATCAGTGACGAACACCTGACTACCACCTGTCTGGGGTGGAGGAGGATGTGGCTTCCAGCCCTGGGTGCCAAGGAAGCTCATCTTTATTATTTGCTTCCAGGGCCTGAGTTTTTCCAGAGTTCTGTTGGGGCTTCTGCTCCAAAGGCTGTTTGTCATTTAGGTGGGGGTGGAGGGGGGTCTGTACTCCCCCGCAGATGTGCCCAGGTAGGTGGATGAGGCCAGGAGACCGGGGCTGATGCTGGAGGCTGCACCAAAGGGTTCTGTGGGTGTGTCTTGAGGGAGGAAGCGTAGCTGGAGAGAAATGGAAAAATCCACCCCATACCTGCTGTCCAGCACCAAGCATGGGAGTCAAGGGAGGAAAGAAAACTGTGCTCAGACCTGGGTGGTGAGGTCTGCGGAAAGGGGAGAAAGCACACAGGCAGATGTGGGCATCCCTGCTCGGTCTGAAACTGGTCACAGCCACCTCTGTACCACCTCTGCAGCTCCTGGGCCTCAGCAGGTGTCCTTTCTTTCCTTCTCTCCGAGGCACCTGCTTCATGTGAGTCCTAACTGTGTCACCAGTGTCATGGCTGTGAGGTCCCGCAGTGGCCTTTGGGGCCAAGACCAGGGTCCAAGGTCACATTCCTGATTGTTGGTCCTGCTCACTGATGTGGCAATGGCTGTCGATCATCCAAATTCAGGCCTCAAGGGTTTTTCCCACATCCTGTGATAACGTTTACTGCCGTCAGTTTTCAGAGATCAAGGGTTTCCAAAGCTGGTAGAATAGTGCAGTATTTGCCAGTACTACTTTTCTGGTTCTTCTCTGTCATGGGGCACTTTTTCCTAAGCTCTGATGATTACATCCATCATTTCCAAATAGGAAATGTTTAGGAAAATCACTCAATGCTCAATGACAAAAGGTACTTTTTAAATGTCTTTTTTGTGCCCAGGGCTAGACATACGTAAACTTTCTCAGTTCTAAAGATAAGCCCACATGATGTTGCATCTTTGTCCCCACATGAAGTAAAGGAAACAGGCTGAGTGTTCTCCTAAGTAATTTGCCTCGGTGAGAAGATGGCCTGGGATTCAAACCCACATCTGCACCCTGCTGCTTCCAGACACTTGCTTTTTTCGTGCAAATGTGCTGCCTGCCAACAGTCTGGACTGGGCTCTTCCTTCCACAGTGAGCTTTATGAGGTTGCAAAAGATTCCTGTGGCCCTTGCCTTCCACTGTAATGATGGTAAGGATGATGCTAACACTGATTTGTCCTTGTTGTATGTAGGTTTGAAGGTTTTAATTTAACTCCGCTTTCCCAGTGACCGAGGTCAGCACAGTTATTCTTCTGCTCTGTACTTAGTGAAAGGGGTGCATCGACAGCTCCTGCAGTGTGCTCCATCTGCCACAAGACCCCTTTCTTCCCACTAACATCTCAGCACTCAGGATGGCTTGTAGTTAAATCTTACAACTAAGTTGGCAAGCTTTTTCGAACATAGATGAATGATTAACTTTGCATCTGACAGGGACTTGAATACAGGGAAGGACAGTAACGGGGCTCAAATTCACATTGATCACATGCCTATGGTACCATGTCTACCACCAGGGCTGGTGACTGGCTTCCAAGGAGGACAGAAAGAATCATGCCTGTCCTATCCCAGGAGGCAGTGACTTTTCCCAGAGTGTGGGAACCAGCAATTGTTCCTGACCAGGAGGGTAGCAGCCCCCAAAGACATCATAATAGTCAGTTAAGGCATCTTGGGGCCCCTGGCCACACAAGAATCAGTAGGTTATCTGTGGGGGCAGGAAGTGTAGGGAGGTGATTAACTCCCTGAGCTGCCCCGGCGAGGCCCTCCCTTCCTTAGCTGGAGTCCCCCTGTCGTTCTCCTGAGGACTGAGTGACAGTCTCCAAGTTGCCCAGGCCAGACCAGCCAAGCAGAGTGCATAGCCATCCTGGAGCTTGGGCATGGTGAAGATTGTCAGGTCCCCAGCCCTATTTCTGATGTTCTCTGAGACCTTAGCTCTGCCTGTTAAAGTTTCCCTGCAAGGTGGGGTTTTAGAAGTCTCCCTGGGTATGGTGAGCATGTTTGATTTTTGAAACTCAAGATCCTTTGCACTGTTTTCAGCACATTTTGGAGAGTGCCCAGGTGTATCTGGGACAGGAAGACTGGGCAATAAAATCAAGGTTTTGGGAATGGTTGGCTGCAACACAGTTTTCTTTTCTCCCTATAAGTCGCTGACCCAAAACTCTACTCTCCCTTGTGTCTTCTACCTATTGGGTAGTACTGAGTGTCACTCTAACTTTGTCCTGCATTGTGAGTGGCCCCCCGTTTGAAATTTTAGGCTGAAAGTCTCTACAAAGAACGAAACTTCCCCCTCATGTTCTTAATTTGGGATAAGTTGTTAAATTTCAGTCTACCTACATTAAAATAGCCTTTTGCATTAGAAATTAAGAAACACGCACAAAAATAATATTGAGACCTTATCCCAGCTTCTAATTTTTGTGGGAAACCATCTCCTTCCTTCCTAAAGTGCCAGCTGGGAGGGGTTGGAGGCCCCATGATTAGCCAAGGAGTTGAACCTCCTGTTATGTACCCAATACAAAACATAGAAAGCAAATATAACAGAAAAATAATTTATCACAATGATTATATGGACTTAACTGTTCTTTAACCCAAGCTCTCAAAATCTTTCTGCTTTCTTGCCTGAGGGTCTCCATTCAAATCCCAATCTGTAATGAACTGTTTTTCCTGGAGTTGTGCAGGGCAAAGCCTGTGATGCTGTACACATGACAGCCCAAAAAAATCTGTGAGAAGGCCCCAGCCTCACAATTGACTGACCTTCTGCACTCAGTTAATCTCTCTGGGGCTGGTTTCCCATCTGTACAACCAGAGAAACTGCCTCATCTCTATCCTGCGTGGATATTAAGAGCTCTTCATAAAGGGATGAACCATGGTAGGCTTGAAAACTACGGAGTGCTCCTCAAGCGCCAGGCAGGCTGGCTGTGGGAGTTTTGGGTACATAGTGTTCTATATCAAATCTTGAAACAGGCTGGCCTTTGCCAGTCTTAGAATAATTTATTTTAAAACTTATACCCAGTGGTGTGCTGGTAAATATTTGGTACCCAGCTCCTTGGGGTCAGGGGAATTGTTTGCCGATTTCCTTGGTGTAATTGTGCTAACCACACTGATTTCAGCCTGGGAAGTGATGCTGGCGTGGTGCGGTACACCCCACTTCCATGTTCCACGGTGGGGGGGAGGCAGGGGCTGGACCGTGCCTCTGCCAGTCTTGGGATAAGCTGGCCTCTTTTTAGCACATTTCAGAGAGGGCTTGAGGTATCTGAAGGATGGGAGGATCGGACATTTAAATTGGGCATTGTCTTAGTTACTTTCCTGGTGCTGGGACAGACTACCCGACGCCCAAACTTAAAGGAGGCAAGGTTTATTTTGGTTCACAGTTTGTAGAGGTTTCAGTTCGTAAATGGTTGGTTCCAAGGCAGAGTGGCATGACAGAGGGGCATCGCAGAGGCGAATCGTGAGAAACATCGGCACACAGGGAGGCAGGCGGCCCATGTCTGTGCATGATGCATCATTATCCCAACAGCCAGCCCCTCACAACCATGACAGATGGCCACTGCTAGTTGAGCCCTAGACCCTGTTACTATAAGGAGCTGGGGAATTGGGCAGCTTTGACTTGAAGGTGGGTTTGAAGACAGCCTGTTGGAGGAGGGATTTTCTAAACTGAGATTGAGGTTTGGTGTTTTGGTTTTTAAAAATTGTAGTAAAATATACATAGCCTAAAATTTGCCATTTAACCATTTTAAGTGTACAGTTCAGTGGCATTGACATTGTTATACATCCATTACCACCACCCGCATCCAGAACTCCCTGATCCCCCACTCTGGAACTCTGCTCAAATCCCGTTTCTCCACCTGCTTGTACAACATTGTCTGGACTGTGCGCCTTCTGCTCTCTGGGGTCTGTGTGGTCTGTCTCTGCTGTCTCCTCTCCCTCCCTCTGACCTTTCTCTGGCCATGTATGGTCTTGCTCTGGCTGGAGCACCTAGGCTTCTACATGGGAGGGACACGGAGACCACCTGATGCATCTCCCTGTGAGGGCTAGAGTCAGAAACTGTGGAGGGGTAGAAAGCACACAGCCCAGTCTTCTGAGTCTGATTTTTCCCTTACCACAAGATCCTTGCTGGTTTCAAACCCCTACACTCAGCCTCAATTGGCCACCTTTTTGGCCTTTCCTAGGCCTAGTTTTGGTCCTGCATCACAAAAGTGAAGCCCAGATCTGCCACTCAAGGTGAACTCACATGCACCAGGGGTAGGTAACCCTCCAGGCCTTTTTTTGTCCCCCAAGAACACCTCTATGGGACAAGAGTTGGCAGGATAGAGTCACACAATGTGGAGGGAGGAGGTCACTGGTGCTGAGTCATTAACCAGGTGACCCCTCTGTCCCCCTCCCTAGGTGTGGTCCAGGGCAGGAGTCTGGAGGCTCAGGACCATTCTTTCTGTGCCACACGATGTCCAGGGCACACAGACTGGAAATTCTGAAGGGATCAATTACCAGATTCTCAGCTCTCCCTTGGTATTGAGTTACCTAAGAACATGTTCATGGTGGAAGGGCAGGTTGCCATCCTCACTGTCCTCACCTGCTGTCCACCTTCTTCATGATATAAGAAGGGCACCTTTCTCCCTTCTGGATTCTCCCCATGGGCTTCGCTTGGAAGGTGACCACTTCTACAATGCCCTGCAGAGAGACAGTTCAAAAACATTGTTGACAATGCTGATTTCAGCCACATCAATGACTCAGTACCATTTCTGTTTGCAAGTAAGGCTGTTGCCAATTGTTTGCTTCCACAAAAACTTAGAACTTAATTGGTGTGAGATCTGACAGCATTGGAAACAATTTGTCAAGTCATTTTTTTTCTAGTACTGACTCTGAAGGACTTTGAAGAATTGAGTGACAATCCTATAATGAAGCTCTTTCTATTTGCAACAGTTTATTAACCCGAAAAAGATGGTCTAGCGTTTACATGTGCAAAATGAAAGACAGAATTAGAAGTTGCACAGAACACACTTCAATTCCACAATAAATAGTATTTACTTATGTTGCTGAGATGCCATCAAGACACATTTTACTTTTTGCATTAAGTGATTATTTGCCACAGTGCTTTATTTACAATGCACTGCTTACATTGTTTAACCATTGGAGTACTAAAAATAATTGCAGCGATAAACTAGAAGGAAATCCTCTTATACAGTGAGCTGAGCAGCAATACATACTCTTATAGGGTGATCAACAGAAAACAAATACAAAATATGGATGAAAGTCGGTATGGAAGTAGGATGGAGATATGGCTAGAAATTTCACCTGTGAAGGCAGAGCTTGTTCATGTGTTCCTTAAATAATAGATGGAGATGGGTATCCAGTCACTGAAGATTCCGTTGGATACCATAGTGAACGCCACAGTGGCTTATTTTTAATGTGTTAATATGTAGAATGTGCTGAAACAATTGTTATTCTTAAGTAGCAGGTGAAAACTTGTGGTATCACTTTTCAGATGAGCAAGAGGTGCTGTCTGGATCTGTTTGGCTGCCATAGCAAAGTTCCCTAGATAGGAACTGTGGCTTATGAACAATGGACATTTATTTTCCCAGTTCTGGAGGCTGCCAGTGCAAGGTCAAGGTGCCAATAGGTTTGGTGTCTGGGTGGTGAGAGTTCACCTCCTGGTTCACACGTGATGCCTTCTCTGTGTCCTTGTGGGATAGAAAAGGCAAGGGAGCTCTCTGGAGCCTTCTTAATAAGGAGCTGAACCATGCAGACTGCTCCACTGTCACTGACCAAGTTCCCCCAGAGGACCCACCTTCTCATGCTGTCACCTGTGGGTGAGGACTTAAGTGTATGAACGTCACGGTGTCCCATTCAGTTACAATGGGTATGTTGGTTGGCCACACCCTTGCTTATTGAAAACTGCTGGGTACCAGGAGCAGACAGAGTGGGCTTAAGGTGAATTCCATCTTTGTAGCTCCATTCCAGCATAAGCTAACGTGCTTGGGCAGTGATTGAGTTCCCCTGGGGACATCACCCTGGTGATGGTGGCCCTGCAAGAGTAGCATTGCTAGGTAGATTGGTTCTACCACCTGCGGGGGGCAAGAGAAGCAACGGGTCTGCTTGGCTTGAGTAACTTGTCCAGGTGGTGTAGCCAGAAAATGGGTTTGGATCCTATCTCCCCGACTCTGTTACCTTGGGAAGGCCACTTGAACTCCCTGGGTTTCCATTCTCCCACACCCTGTAAAATGAGATACAATAGTGGCCTTGGGAGAATGAAGTGAGTGCATGTGAAGTACCTGGAATATGTAAGTGCTGTCCTCGGTGTGGGCTCTACAGAAGCACCTAGTGGCAGCTGTCGTTTGCCTGCACCTTCCAGAGTCCCAGGACATGGGAGCCAAGTTCCCTGTGGTGGTAGCACCTTCCGTTTTCCTCATTTGTCTTGCGTGCCTGCTGCAGCACAGCCTTCTGAGCCTCCCCCAGGCCGCTGGCCTGTGCAGGAGATGCCGGCTGTCTTCCTGGCAGCCTGGGACTCCTGCCAGGGACTTGGGCCCCTACGCAGAGGCTGGTGAGGGAGTGAGGTGAGAAATCCACTTCCTGAGTTGGGTGGAAGGATAGAAAGCAAAAATTTCCATTCCTCTTCTCAAGCCCACACCTAGCCTGTCCTTTGTCTATGCCAAGGGACTTTGCTGATTGGTGCATTTCCCATCTATCAGGCAGTGGGGAGCTGTGGACTTGTCCCTGCCAAGGATGGAGACTCTGCATCTTTGGAGCTGAGAGCTGAGAATGCCAGCCGTGCCTAGGCCCACCCCCTCTACCTGAGAGACTCAGCCCTAACCCATTGCTGTGTCCAGCATGACTCCTTCATTGTCAGGCACACAGTGGTCTGATGACAAGAGTAGGGAGCTGTGACTCTGCAGGTTCCCTGCCACCCTGCATTGTATCAGCAGGCATGAGTCATGACCCACTTATTCAATGATGCTCTTTAATAAAAACCAGTCATTCTGTGCTGCAAGCCACATTCTTCCTCCTGTGAGTTGTGAAAAGGAAGTCTGGGGAGGTAGAAGTGGCTGTCTTTGGGGTCTTTCATCTGAGTGTGGAGAGATCTGAGGACATCTAAAGCTGTCACTCTAGACAGTGGCCATTGGCTGTTTAGAATAGATCTTGCTAGAAGAGGATCCCTTAAACCTCAGGACCGAACCAGGCCAGTTATCTACCCAGGCCATCTCTCAGACCCTGTCCTTTAATGGGGCAGGTGTCCCATTGTCCCTGGGCACAGCATTGCTATCCACTCAGGTTTTTTGTTTTGTTTTATTTTGTTTTGTTTTTGTACTGGGAGTCAAACTCAGGACCTTGCACTTATCAGGCAGGTGTGGCACCACTGAGCTACATCCCCAGTCCTGCCATCCACTCTTGACTCACACAGCATGGTTGTGAAGCCTTGTGTGGTAAGGGGCACAGAACAGAAAATGGGCAGCCACGGACGGCGTGGTGATGCTCCAGAGACTGTGCACCTTTCTACAGGCAGCAGGTCAGTGTGGTCTGGGTGACCTGCACAGGAATTGGTTTAGGACACATTTATCAGACTCCAGTGGTATGAAAGACAATGACCCAGAATCCTACCCGCAAGGAGCGCATCCACTGAGGGACACAGGCTGAAGGGAGGCTTTTGCTTTGTATGTAACCAGTGCTGATGGGGAGCTGTTGGTACATACAGGGGCACCAGGCCCTCTCTCTGGAAAGCAGGGAAGGCTGGCAGGTGAGTGGGGAGGGTGGGTTGGGGGGCTTAGGCTGCAGATGTGGAGAGGGCTGAGGTCTGGAAACTCCACACCAGAATCATCAGAAGATCCATTAAAGCAGACTGCTGATCCTAGAGAGGTGGGCTAGGGCCAGACCCCGAGTTGCCAGCAGCTTCTGGCACCCAGTGCTGTGGGTTTAGGTGACACCCTAGGTTTAGGTGACAGGGCTGTAGAGCCCTAGGCGTAGGTAACTGGCAGTAGAAACAGCTTTCTTATCTGATTCCACTTGCAGGTGGTGCTTCTCTGAGTTTCCTGGTGTTGGTGACAGGCTGCACGTCAGTGGGCAGAATTCCAGATGCGGAAATCTACAAAATCACTGCCACCGAGTTTTACCCTCTGCAAGAGGAGGCCCGGGAGGATGACCGCCTGCTCGCCCTGAGGAAGATCCTCAGCTCAGGGGTGTTTTATTTCGCATGGCCCAGTGACGGCTCCCACTTTGACCTGACTGTCCGGGCGCAGAAGCAGGGTGATGACAGCTCTGAGTGGGGGAACTCCTTCTTCTGGTGAGGGCCCCAGGTCCCCTCATTTTACATCAGAATTCTGGGTCACCTTTGGAGTGCTGAGATCATACCCGCTTTCTGCAGGATGAGAGTAAAACTGACCTGGGTTCCCTATCCTGTGAGCTCAGGGAAATGGGTTCAAGTGCTAGAAGGTCTCATAGATTTAGAAAAGAAAATCTGCTCTGTAGATAAAGAGCATTTGAGCCAGCATCTGCAAGTGCTTCTCTGTGTGCTGGTGCATGTTCAGGGCTCCTGCCTGGTTATCTCTTTGAGTGGCTCAAGAGCCCAGTTTCCTGCTGTGTCCAGATATTCCCAGCTGACATTTACAAAGCACTGTGTTTTAGGTACCCGTCTAAGCTCTCTGGGATGATAAGAGTCCTCATAATCTACAAGGTAGAGTCAGTTACCCCATCTTACAGATAAAGAAACTGAGGCATGAAAGGATATAGGAATTTTGCCAAACTCTATATGCCTCATAAGTAGCGGAGCCAGGCTTTGAACCCAGGCGTTCTAACTGAGTCAGCATGCCCAAAGTAATTTGTAGAAACGTGAAGACCAGTCTGGTGGGTTTCAGTATGTTTAGGGTCATCTAGCCATCGCTCCATGTAAGGATATGGCTATGAGTCAGTTATCAATGGGCTTTTCTAGGCCCTGGGGTGAAGATCCTGCCATGTCCTATGAAGGAGCCGAGAGGAGGTAGCGATTATGTAGGACAGGGCCCAGGCCTGCTTGCCAGTGCTTCTGCCCTCAGTTCTTCAGGAGATGGGAGAGAAGCAACAGTGATGGGAATCTTGGTCTGGGCTGGGTTGGGGGTTGGGCCGGAGGGAGCAACTGTAGAGGTACCAGGCTGTTGGAGTGGCACCCACTTCAGGGCATGGTGTTGGAACTCAAGGTGGAGACCATAGAACGGACAGCCAAGGCTCCAGGCAGAGTGGTCATAGTCTCCACTGCTGTGGTGCAGTGTCTCAGGTCTGGAGACCCACAGCAGGAATCGGTGGAGTCTACACTGCAAGTGGCTAGTAAGTGAGGGAGAGAGCAACAGGGGAAGTGGTCTTTCCAGGCTGCTTATCAGTCACACTAAAAATTGCTTCCGAGGACACTTAAATCCTTGCAGGAGAAACAAAGCTCTGTGTTCCTTTATAGATTCGGGTCTCTTTCCTCTGAGGTATGAGCTGTCCTCCCCCAGAGGACCAGGCACATGTCACTAGAAGAGGTTATTTGGAGTTATCCATTTGGCACAAAGTTCCTCCCCCTGCATCTCGGTGACAGAAGCCTCACTGTCTGGCTGGCAGATCTGGAATCTGGAGCCCTGCCTTGATGCCACAGGTGGATTTCATACATTTGTTAGGAAAGTGGTTTATCACCTGAAGTTTAGAGTGACTCAGAAGGAGACATCATTTTGTGAAACTGTGCTTCATGGTTATCATTTTTCATGCAGAGGAGCTTGCGGCTGTGAGAAGTCGAGGGCAGGCTTCCTGTGGGGTAAAAGTAGCTGTGGCTGCAATCAAGGAGGTTGGCCTCAGAGCAGAGGTTTTGGGGGAGCCCAGAGAGCCACCAGAACTCAGCACACATTTCCAGCAGTGAGAGCAAGCTGTTGTCTGTGAGGAAGGCCAAGGGCAGGAATTGGGTTGCCTTTTTTAAACAAGTAGGGCATTGTGATCTAGATTTGCTCCAGCCCCTGTAAGAGAGAGTCCCCTGGTGAGAGGCCTCGGAATGAAACAGCTCAGGTCCCCAGGGTGTGGGGAAGGCCAGGTGGGTGGGGAGGGGGGTGTCGGGTGGATGGGAGGGTGATGTGACTGTGCGAAGGTCAGGCCTTCATCAAGAGGGGTTGGGCTGGGTAGTGCCAGCTCTTCTCACAAGCCCTGTGACCTTGGAAAAGTGTTTTGCTTCCTGTGCCTTAGTTTCTATATCTGTAAAATGGGTTTCTGGTTATACCTTTCACATGGGCTCCTTTCAAAGATGCAATGAGTTAATCCATCCAAGCAGGTAGGATGGTGTTATGTGTGTCTGGACATGTTGGTCCCTTTCACCATCATCACTTTTTTAAATTTTAGATTGGTTTGTAATGCTTTCATCATATTCACCCCACAGTGTGTATATAGATGTATATAATTTAAGTGTATATATTTAGTGATTACTTTTTATCATTTGTCATTTTATCACTAGCTGTGATTATTTAATCAAAACATTATTTAACTTTTTATTGATGGGTTCTAATAAAACGTGGCAGCCTCTGAACAGAACCTCCTTTGAAATTCCCTGAAAGGTTCCTGTCTGGCTCACTCTGTAGTTTTGCTTCTGTTTGGTCTCTTTGACAACCAACTGGTAACAGCTTTGGGAAAGGGCTTCTTCCTCCTTCCCCCTCTACACATACACTGGGGGTCTCTCTGAAGCATACAACTTCCTGGATTTGTATGTCCCCACTGCAGAGTCCTGAGCAGAATGCCAGGTCCCCCACTGGTGCCTTGCCCGTACCCATATTGAAAGCAGTGTTTGCTGAAGTGGTGAGCTGACCCTAACCTGTGTGGCGCTCCGTTTTGTAGGAACCAGTTACTGCACGTGCCCCTGCGGCAGCACCAGGTAAGCTGCTGTGACTGGCTGCTGAAAGTCATCTGCGGTGTGGTGGCCATCCGCACAGTGTACGCCTCGCACAAGCAGGCCAAGGCCTGTCTCATCTCCCGCATCAGCTGTGAGCGTGCCGGTGCTCGCTTTCACACCCGTGGCGTCAACGATGATGGCCATGTGTCCAACTTTGTGGAGACAGAGCAGGTGAGTGCCCAGGCCCACCCATGGCTCTGAATGGTTCACAGGAACTGTAACTTAGGCAAATGTTTTTTTCATTGGGGGCAGAAGAGGCCGTAATTTGTTTGGTCTGGTTTCTGATCACAGTTCTTTCCTGTGTATGTCCTTGGACTCTGGATGAAAAATCTGGCCTCAGGTTTGCATGGGTTTTGGTTCACATCTCATGCTAGGGAAATACTGCTTACCTAAGGTATTTTTAGTTAGAAGGCATTGGAAGTGGTTGCTGTGGTCAGGAAGAGTGACAGTTGTTCCAGAAACAGCTGAAAGATGTACAAACAGGGCTTGAAAAATCTTTTTAGGACAAAAAAGTACATCAATTCAATGAAAGGATGGGAGAAGTGTTTATTCTATATCAACTCAAGCTTCATCCTAGAAGTAAGTGTGAGTATCTGGGAGCTATGAAGTCAGCTTTGAGCAGCAATTGCTTTCAGCTCTTATAGAGTGGAACTCTGCATAATTCCTTATCAGTTTCCTTTCCTAACTTCTGTCCTTAGGCCCAGAACTGCTGTCTTAAAACTTCTGTTGTGCTTGTTCTGACTTGCACCCTGTGGGATACTGCCGTCTTGGAGCATATCAACTGTAGGAAGGGAAAGCCCCGGAGAGGCACAGGTGTGACACCACTGTGGCTGGCAAGCTACAGATGCCCCATGTGTATTTGGTGCAGCTGTAGCTGTGCACCTGCTGTGAGAGGCACTCGCCGTGCGGACTTCAACCACTTTAACTCAGCACAAATTTGCACACCTGCCTTGTAGTCAGGCTTTGCAAGGGAATAGATTTAGCACAGGACATATAATTTATAGGATTGTTATAATATTCACCGAAAAAGTCAAATGCAGAGGAGTGCAAGACATCTGTCCACATACTAGAGACCCAGAATATCCAGCCGAGGGCTATGATCCCACAGCAATGTCTTGCACAAGTCTAGGTAAAGCCCTAGAACCCAAGGCATTGCCTGCCACAAGTCCATCCAGCGGCCTAAAGCCCACAGGGATATCTCATCCAAGTTTGTAACGAGGATCTGTACTAGGAAGGCCAGTGGTGGGAGCTAGAAAGTCTGTGCCGGGAGGGTGAAGGATCTATGCCAGAAGGCTAAAAGATATGTGCTGGAGCCAGGAAGCAAAGCTCAAGGCGAAGACCAGAGCTTCCCTGACAAGCACAGCAGCCATTCCCGGCAATGGTGAGGACCCAAGCTCGTCTGACAAAAAGAACAGCTGAGTTCGTGTCAGGAAAATCAGCTGAGTCAAGCTTCTCCAGGAAAACCAACAGCGTACAATCTTCCCCTCCAGTTCTCTTCGTATGCTGTTGGAAACAGTCTTTAGGTGGTTCTTCCATGCCCAGAACCTCACTGACTCAGTTCAGATGGGTGTTCCAAGTTGACCATCAGTTACTCCACATGCCTCTCCAACTTGAGCTTCTGTGTGCTTGGGCATTCAAAGGCGACTCAAAGCTGCTTTGGGGCTCCATTTTGCAGCAACCAGTTATTAAAGATGCAAAGATGGGGAGGCTCCTCCTGGAGTCTGGCGAGCTGGGGATGTAGGATTGGTAGAGCGCTTGCCTGGCATGCATGAGGTCCTGGGTTTCATGCCCAGCTCTGCGCGCGTGCATGCATGCACGCACGCACACGCATACACGTGCACACACACACACTCACACACAAAACAAAGGGGAAAAAATATGCAGCCCTCCAATGGAGGTTTTCTTTTTTCCTTGTTTATGTCTTCATGATGAAGGTGACTGCCTTTATCTCACATGCACCACCTTTGTGACCAGTTTTCCAGCTGTACTTTTATCCTTCAGATATTCAGTGCATCTTTATTGTTTATTACCCGCTATGAACTGGGAGCTGTGCTGGGAACAGGACCGAAGGGGCAAAGCAGCATTGCCGAGCCTCTAAACTGGATGATGGAGCAGATTCTAGACATCATTGTGGGGCCCTAGAGGGACCCCTGAGTCCCAGCCTCCCTTCATTCTCCATGTAGTTAATAAACTGGTCTTATCCATTGTAACTTACCGAGTATGTCATCAGGGAAACAACTACTCTCCATTGTCACTGTCCTGTCATGTAAGTCTCTCTGATCTCTGTCCCTTTCTCTCTGCCCCTCCACCTCCATGTGTGTGTGTGTGTGTGTGTGTGTGTGTATGTGTGTTCCTGAGCTTTCACACTTCATCCCCAGTCCTTTTTTTAATTTTGGGGGTACTGGGGCTTGAACTCAGAACCTTGCTCTTGCTAAGCAGGTGGTGGAACCACTGAGCTAAATCCCTGGCCCCCTTTTTTTTATTTTTTATTTTGAGTCAGGGTCTCTCTAAATCACTAAGTTGCCCAAGCTGGTCTCAGACTTACAGTCCTCATGCCCCAGCCTCCCAGAATGTGGAGTTACAGTTGTGTGACGCCACACCTGGCTAAGGTAGAACATTTTAACACAATGTCAAGGTGGGCTGTGTGAGCTTCCTGAGGCTGCTGTAATAAAGTACTATACATACACTGGGTAGTTTAAAATGAGAGGCATTTTTTTTTCTCTCAGTTCTGGGGGCTTGAATCTGAAATCAAGGTTCTCTTCAAGGCCCCCAGTTTCTGGTAGCCTTGAGCATAACCAGATTTGGGGCAACATCAGTCCAGGCTCTGCCCCTTTGGTTGGTTTGTCTTTATAAGGACACCAATCATACTGAATCAAGGATCACCCTTCTCTATCTAGGATGGCCTCTCTTAAACTAGTTACATCTGCAAAGATGCTATGTCTAAACAAGGTCACCCATTGAATCCTGGGGCTAGTACTTACCTGTTCTGGAAAGGATACAACCCAACCCATAACCAGTGCATAATCCCATATGAAGGGACTGAGCCTTTGATGCAGTGCATCTGGCTTCAGGAACACTCTCCTTGTGATCTTTCCTTGCTTCACTTTCTGAAGACTAGCAGGCATTGCTGCAGGCTCAGGCTGGGGCCTTTGCCCTGGCTCTTTAATGTGTGCCAGGGACTGACACATGTCTCTTGTTTTCCCTGTTAACTTGTTAGTGCTCAGGAGCAAGGACCTCGCCCTCAGCTCCATCAGTCTCCCATTTTAGGGAAGATCAGCAAGGCCTTAGATAGGACCAGCCTTTCCCAACTCTTGGGCCACAGCCCCATCCTATTCTGTTTTCTGTTGCTAATTATACAATACGTGGGTAAGTGCTATGGTTCAGATCTAAAATACCCCAGGCCCAAAGTCTCATGTGTTCAGAGGAGGGGCCTTTGCAAGGTACAGTAATTGGACCATGAGGGTGCTATACTCATCAGTGGATCAGTCCATTGATGATTTCCCAGCTGAATATGCTCTTGGGCCCACTTGGAGCAGACTGGAGGAGGCGGGTTGCTGGGGGCGTGCCTTTGGAGGATGTATTTCTGTGGCTCATCCTCTCACTCTGCTTCCTGGCTGCCATGGGTTGAGCAGCTTTCTTCTGCCTTGTACGTCTACCACACCATTTGTGCCTTGCAGCCAGCTGACCATGAACTGAATCCTCTGAAACTGTAAGTTATACCAAGATAAACCTCTCCTCCTTAAGGTGTGCATGTCAGTTATTTTATCCTGGTGACGGGAAAGTGACTAATACAGTAAGTCATAAAATGGGTGTATTTTGGTTCACAGCTCTGCTCCAAGGTTGAGGGGCCCCAGACTAGTGATATTCTTTGCAGTGCTGGGGATTAAACCCAGGGCCTTGAGTATGCTAGCCAAGCGCTGTACTGCAGAGCTACACCCTCAGACCTTTTTATTTTTTATTTTGAAACCGCCTCACTAAATTGCCCAGTCTGGTCTCAAATTTGCTATCTTCCTGGCTTGGCCTCCCAAGTAATTGAGACTATAGGCTTATGCCACCTTACTTGGCTTGGTGACAGCCTTCTTCCTGGCTGAGTCCTGTGGCACAAGGCATCACTTGATGAGAGACAGGGAGCACACAGGTGGCTTAGCTATTCTAGCATTAACAAACCCACTTTCACGATAACCTATCAATCCGTTAAGTACAGGGAGGGCCCTAATCATTTCTTAATGGTCTTGCCTCTGAATACTGGCCTCTCATAGTGGGGGTTAAATTTCAGCATGAGTTTTGGAGGGGGAAACCTTAGCGTGATCATTGCTATTTGAATTATCTCCACCTCCCTTTCTTGAGATTAGGGGAAGGGATTTCTTGGGTTCCATAATATGACTTTGAGATCTTCTAGTTTTTGTTTTCCATCCATTTTCCTTCCCTGGGTCAGGCAGTGTTGGCCTCTTAATGAAGGGCAGTCGTACGCCACCATCTGCTGTCCACCCAGGGACACACAGGTGTCTCCCGGTACAGGCCCCCGTCTGACTGAGGGGGTGTAATTTAACCCCACAGTGACTGTTTTCACCAGGCTTATCACATGGCATGAGTGTTGTGGCCTTGCACTCAGAGCAGTCTTTTGTTGGGCATGTGCATTTGAGGCTGCCCCTGATGAGACATGGGAAGAAGGAAATCAGGCAGTCAGACCATTGTGATGCTGTGAAGGGGTGTCCCTCCGCAGAGGTGTGTCCACAGTTGTCCTTGCTGGCAACCTGGAAATGAACCCTTGGGCCCTTCAGCAGAGTCTGCTGGTTCATCTGTCGGCCTCTAGTTCCATCCTGGGCATATGGGGACTCGGTACAGCAGGAACAAGAATGTGATGTTCTACCTGCCAGGGCACTTCCCATAGCTGGGGCTCAACTGCTTGCCTCCTGCCTGGCACTCTGGCTACGTGCTGAGGAAGGTGCTTCTCATGATGTGTCTTGGAGATTGGCACCAGGTGGGGAGGCTCTGCTCACCCTGCAGTCTTTGATGAGCTTGGGGAGCATCCCTGGTGAAGGTGGTTCACTGTACGTGTGGGGACCTGCCTGCTGACCTAGTAGCTTGTCATTTAGGGCTGAAGTGGTATCATGGACACTGGGCATGTCCTATTCCCTTGAGTCTACAGGCCAAGACTCGGACAGTGTGCACCCTCAGGTACTGTCTCCTGCCTTTGCTGATATGAAATAGCAGATTGTACAGGCTCTCTTGAGGCCTTTAATTACAGGAGTTTGGTAGATAGAGAGGGGTGGATTCAAGTAGGAGGTGTTACTTCCTCCTCCACCTGACCTTGAAGAAATGGTGGGGGCACTGTTTTTAGTCCTCTGGCCCCAGGATGCTATCTTCCTGCCTCAGTCTACCAAGTAACTGAGATTATAGGCTTGTGAGTAGGCAACTACTGAGGACATCATTGCTGAGCCCCAGTAAAAAGGAGGCATGCTGGGCAGCACAGCCCTGGTGGTGGTACCCATGAGCCAGGCTTGGGTCCTGCTGGGGAGAGGAGTCTACAGACCGGAGGTCCTGCAGTGGGTACTGGGGGCAGCCTGATGGCCTTTGCAGGAGTCATTTGCTGAGCAGCTATACACAGAGAACAGAATGGGGACTGTCAGGAGACAAATTGGCTTCTCATGAGTTCATTCTCAGGGAGCTTGAGAATGAGGAGTTTTTAGTTCCCTCTGCTTCTGCCTTGTTTTAACATTTTCTTCCCAGGAATGAACAGTCTTCCTCCTCCTCCTAGGCAGGCTGTATGTGTATGTACATGCACGTTGTGGGTGTACACACATCTGTGTGATACATGCATGTCACATGTTCTATGTGTGGCACACATATTTTGCATTGTGTGCTATGTGTACATTCGTGTTGCATGTGTCGTATGCATTGTGTTGTGTTGTATGTGTATATACTGTGTGCATTTGTGTGGTGTGTGTGTATATATATATATATGTACAAATACATATTGTGTACATGTGTGGGTCGCATCTCTGGCTTCCTGGGAAGAAGCTTTGAGTCTTTTGGGCTCAGCTGTGAGTCATACCAATTGGGCTTGCTCTGCAACAGTGACTCATTGTGCAAAAAAACAAAACCAAAAAGTCCCTCAGTCTGTTAAAAAGGATATGAGATAAATATTTGACTATTGGAGATAAGGCCACTGACTTAATTATGGGGTGGTGAGAATGACTGTGTGTGTCTTCCTGGGAGCTCAGACTTGGAAGGGCTAGTTTGTTACTGCTGCATTCAGACATAGAAGTCCAGCAAAAAGCCTTTATGATAGAAGCGTGTGCACACAGTTGGCGTATTTTCCTGTTTTGTCCCTTTCTTTTTATGGCACTTTGGTTTCTGCTCCCACCACTTTGAGAAGGGGACCGCTCGGGGTGGCCTTCTGGCTGCCTAGTACATTGTCATAGCACCTGCCTAGGCTCCCTCCTTCCACAAGGGGTTCCTGTTAGGCCGTTGCCCACCCCAGCTGGTCTGTTCTTGGGTTCCTTTCTGCCTCATGCCCTCATGGCCTAGTTCTGTTTGCCTAGCATTCTGCCCTGGCAAAACCCTCCTTACTCACTGGATGGCCTTGTCGACAGTCACAGCAGCTACACCTTTTCAGTCCCTGCTCTGCTGGATGCATATACCTTCGTTCATACTCTGCACCAGGTGACATGAGCTCCGACTGGAGCTGACCGTATTCAGTAATGTCCCAAGGCCATCCTACTGGGCTGGTGGGAGTTTGCAAAGTGGATTTGGACCGTGCTGTTCTCATGTGCTTCATGTTCCAGCCTGCCTCTTCCTGGGCCCGCCCAAGTGGCCTCTGTGGAGTGGGTGGGCTCTGTGATGTGAGACAAGCCCTTCCCCCACCCCACATGCATTCTGGGAGCATATGGAGCACCTCAAGTGCTGGTGGTCAGGGTAAGGGTCTGGTGAGAGTGGGGGTGTAGACATAAAGGGTTTCCTGGGGAGGAGAGAGGGAAGAACTTTGCAGCACCTTTCCTCTTACCCCAGTGTGGAAGGGGTTCTGGATGGTCAAGAAGCTGATTCTGAGCAGGACTCTGGAACCAGGTCAGGTTAGAAACAACGCTGTGAGCACAGGGTCTCCAAGTGAACGTTTAGAGTTCCTAAGCTTGATCAGACCCTGAGTATCACTGCCTGTTGTCTTCATAGTCAAATATTCGCTGACTTGGTTTTTTTCTCTGGAATCTGGGCTTGTGGGGATTGCTGTTAGGTCAGCAATCCTTAATCTCACCATAGTAACTATATTGAAAATGGTTTCAGCAATCTGCCATTCTGTCCTGGTTTTGTTAGTAGAATAAAGGAGAGTGACAAATTTGCTGATAATCCATACCTGGAAACACCGGTTGTTCTTCACCAGGCACATTTTTCCTTTGGGAACTAAGGCTAAAATTATAATTCACAGCACAGATATCAGGTCTGTGTCATTCCTGTGGTCCTGGGACTCGCAGGTGTCAATGTCACATCCTCCCCTGCAGAATTACTAATGCATGTGTGATCTGAGCATGATCTGGCCTGTGTGGAAAGCTACCTGTAAGGGAGCGGGCTGGTAAGCAATGGAAAGGACTCACAGTGGTGCCCCCGCCAGCCCTGCTAGGCCAGGGTAGGATTGCACAGATAGAGCCTGGGCATCTGATTACCACTGCAGTCTCCTCCTGTGGGGGCTCAGGACTGTACTTCTTGTCTTTAAACTCCTTTGCACTCCAGTGTCATCAGAAGCCTGCAGGTACACTCTGAAGTACCCTGTGCATTTGGGAGAGGATATTTTTCAAAGCATAAGTATCATCTGTTTCCACACAGGGGCAGGACCCTGGAAGCTTGTAGAAACTATTGTGTGTAGTGGCTGGGTGCTGTATTTAAGGACAAAATGGCACCTGGCCAGAACCAAGTTCAAGTTTAGTCTTGACTTGTGTTGTCCAATATGAGACTGACAGGTGCAGTCAACCTGTCTTTTAGCTGGATCACTTCCTTGTTCATTTGATTTCTTCAATCCTTTTCCAGTAGCTGGCTCCCTGCTACTTAGCTGTTGGACAGGTGGAAGTAGAGGACACTGAGAAAGGTCCCAGTTAAATTCCAGGGCACATTTGCTTCTGTTCCCAAAGTGGGGAGGAGGAGGAGGTGCTGAGTTTTTTCATGGAGCAGGGCAAAGTGTGAATTCCTACAGATTCTAGAAGGACAGGCCGTTGGTGGGGGTAGTCTCCAGCCACTTCAGGCCCCTCCTCAGAAGCTAGCCAGCAGCCAACTGCTCTGCCA
Source organism: Fukomys damarensis (assembly GCF_012274545.1). Taxonomy (NCBI): domain Eukaryota; kingdom Metazoa; phylum Chordata; class Mammalia; order Rodentia; family Bathyergidae; genus Fukomys; species Fukomys damarensis. The sequence goes on along the minus strand of NW_022900926.1, from coordinate 26,265,212 downwards.
CCCGGCCCGTGCCAGCTGTGCTGGGTGACAGAGCACAGGGCGCCCAAGTCCACTGTCTGCCTTTCCGGACTGGTATCAGGTCACAGGCCCTGGATCCTGTTACCGGCCCAGGACATTGGATTTCACTGAAGAATACCTTTCCCTTTCTGTTTCCTTGTGCCACAGACGATTTACATGGATGATGGAGTCTCATCTTTTATCCAGATCAGAGGGTCGGTTCCACTGTTTTGGGAGCAGCCAGGGATTCAGGTAAGTGACTTAAGAAAAACTGTTTTTTTATATTATGTTCCTCTGCCCTTCAGTAGCTGTGGTTTGTTTAAGAGTGTTTCTTTCATGATGGAGCTTCTGGTCTTTTTTTTTCCTCAGTCCAGGTGTGTTGAGTCAAGCTGTCAAAGTATGTATGTACACACATACGTGTGTGTGTGTAACACACAGGCTGGTTTGCAGTGTTTGGATGAGCAAACACTTGTGTTTTCTGACCTGGGTGCTTTGTGCACCCTCCTCCTCTGAAGGAGGAGGCCACAGGGTGTGCTGGGCTATGTTCAGTGTACAAAGAATGGTTTTGTTGTTGTTGTTGTTACTGGGGATCGAACTCCAGATCTTGTGCTTATGAGGCAGGTGGCGGCACCACTTTCCTAAGCCCCTCTAAAAATGATTTTGAGAACTGGGACTCTCAGAGGCCTTCAGAAGAGCCAACGGAGCCTTTGGTGGCCATATGATGGGTCTGGCATTTGGTGGTGCCCGTGTGGAGCCACGTAAGGACTGTGCAGAGCCTTCTCGTGATTTCTAAAAATACCCAGGACCGTCCAAAGCAGGGCTGTGGTCAGTGCCAGAGGAATTTGGCTTCTGTGTCCTGGGAAGAGTTCAGGGGATGGGAATACTATCAAAGAACACACTTGTCATCAATGAAAGACATGCTACTCCCTGTGTGGGTTCTTTTTTTTCTTTTCCTTTTTTCTTTATTGGTACATTTTAGGTATACAATACAGTTACATTCATCACTGGGATCTTGTACCTTTACATGATATATCTTGGTTCTTATTTTTTCCCCATACCCCAGTCCTCCCTTTACCTCCTCCATCCTTCCCTATTTAGAGACTTTGTTTCCATTTTTTTCTCTTTTCTCTTTTCTTTTCCCTTCTTAGTTTTCCCCTACTCCTCCCACTTCCCCTACACCTTTAGACGTTTTTTCCTATTACATAATATCAATTATACATTTTGATCCTTATTTACACTTAGTTTATCACACCAGAGAAACTATTCGGTATTTACATATGTGTGTCCTGGGTTCTCTAATGAAGTGGTCTCAGGCCTGCGTGGTCTGGGGGTTCCTCACACTAATGTCCATCTTCTCGCCTGTCTTGGGGAAATGTGCTGCATTCATTCAGAAAACCTCTCACCCTGGGCCTTTGTTTCTCTGGCTCTTCTTACCAAGGCCTCTCGTGTGACTGCAGTTGGGTCATCAGCCAGGGCTGAAGAGGCCCTGGGTGCCATGTGCTAGGTTGCTCGGGATGTCTGACATAGCAGGGCTCAGAGTCTGGGGTTCAATCTCTCAACCCAGACCCAGAATTGTCCCTAGCCCCACAGCTATTAGCTTGCTGCACTGACAACACATGTCAGCCTGTGGAGTGAGATGGATGGACCGAGTGTCTCCTGCAGGCTCTGGGTTCTGAGGGAAAAAAGGCTTAATTAGCATGTAGTCTTCCCACTAGAAAGGAACAACCCAGACATCCAGGGATGGCCAGTGGCATTGAAAGGTAGCATGGAAAAGTATATAACTGAGAAGCTTCCCCAACAGCACTTTCTAAAGGAGGTTTTTGGGTTTTGTTTTGTTTTGTTTTTTTTTACTTTATTGACCCGTACTGTAAACCCATGTAAGGCATACAGCTAATGTTTCTTAGTGCACTTAGAGTTGTGTGATAAGCTCCATAATCTAAAATTAAAACATTTTTTTTCCTCTCTCATGGTGCTGGGGCTTGAAGCCAGGGCTTGAAGCTTGCACGTGATAGGGAGGCACTTCAGCTCTGAGCTGAATCTCTAGTCCTAACTCAGAGTATTCTTAGCACGGCTGGAAAACTCTGTGCCATTAGCAGTCACCCCACGCTCCCAGCTCAGCCTCAGATCTGAGCTACACTTAGCTCACTTTCTATCTCGGTAGAGTTCCTACTCTGGACATTCCAAACGAGCTTTGTAACACTTTTCTTTAAATTTGGAGGGTTTTTTCTTTTTTCTTTTTGTATTACCAAGGATTGAACTTGCCAGGCAGGCACATTGCACATCCTGTGCCTAGCTATATTCTGGGTCCTGGAATTTTCTTTCAGAAACGTCTTGCACTTTGTAATTATGAGGCTGAAAAACATAAAGGGATGTAGGATAGAAAGGACTCAGGGAGACCATGTTATATTTCAGGTAAAACTTATAAAAAGTCTCAAAATTGAGGGGATGGTTGTGAAAGATTCCTAGAGTATGAGAAGGATCTTTGAAATCCACGCATTTCTTACTCCTGCCCTGCTCTGGGGTGAGGACTCAGAAAGGGCATATTCCAGGCCATGCCTGGGGCTGTCCTTGATTGTGCCAGGCCCCTTTTACACTCGGCTGCTGTCTCTTGTTGTCTGTACAGGGTGTTCAGAAAGCCACAGGAGGAAGTCTGCCTCTTATCACCACAACTGCCCTGTAGTACTTGGTGGAGTGGCCTCATGGGCCTCCCTCCACCATTTTGTGTTAGGCCTTCCAATGTTTTTGGTCATCTTTTGTCCTATTTCTACGACTCTTAATGTTCTTATCTCCCTTGTCTAAAAGACAAAACCAAGTGGTCTCCAACTTGACCTTGATGATGACCCTGTAAAAGTCTCACCCTGCCGAGGAATGAGTGTGCCTGAGTCACCAGCCAAAGTCATGAGGACTTGCCCCACACAGCTTTTTAGCAGCTGCATCACCTTTTAAAATCCTAACACTTGTGTTTCACCAAAGCCTCTGTGGTGTCTTCAGCTACAGTTTTGAAAAGCTTTAGTGTTCATTAATCTTATTAGGGATTTGCTAACCTTTGGGCCTGATCCTTCTGTTTATCTTCTAAATCTCATCCATCATCAAAAAGGGGGATTAGATCATCTTCAGAGGGGACCAGGAGGACAACTTGCATGGTGGTCTATGGTTATCCGGCCCCTAAGGATGAATTCTGGTAGTTTTTTCTCCATTTTAAACTTTTTCCCCTCCCTTCTTAGGATGAGAGGCTCAAAAGACTTTTGGGCAAATAGCTTGCATTCTGAGTTGCAAGGTGTGCCTTCTTGAGGATTGCCCTATGGAAATCAAGCCTTGCCGGGGCGGAGATTGAGCTGGGAAAAGAGGGCTATGGAGCCACGATTTGTGTGTGCTCAGAGGCATAGTGCCTTCAGTATAGGCTCTAAAATCTTTATTTTCTGTCTGATAACCGTGTATCTAATAATTTCATCTGTATCATGTAAAAAGGTTGTGCGATTTATAAATAGCCACCATAAAATTTTACCCTTGAATGCACTGCTTCCTTGGTATTGCATGTTAGAGTGTATATTTACCATCTTGTTCATCTGCTGAAGACTGCTTCCCTTGCTGCTGCAGGATTTTCCTCCCTCTAGGGTGCACAGGCAGACACTTGTCTTACACATGTGAGTTTGGTCTGTGCTTTGAAGTTTCATATGACAGAACCATCAGGAGGAGAATCGGAGGACTGGGCTTCTTAGCAGTATTCACCCCTTCTCTGTCAAAACCTTTTCCTGAGCTCTTGATGTGTTCAGTTGCATGTTTGTGCTTTTCCTTGTTCCACAAAAGATGTGAGATGGCTTGGGGCGTAGCAATTTCCAGAAAAAAAGCCGGTGAGGGAGAAATGTACTCTGGATGAGAATGAACTGAAGCCAGGGCCAGAGCTGGCATGCGCAGTGCCTGCTGTGGGTCTGGGGAGCTTGTGGGAAGCAGCCTCCTTTTCGACCTGGACATCTGGCAGCCAGCATAGAAGGAACCAACTTCATAAGTGAGATAATTTGTAGAGTTGTTCAGAACAAAGGGCTGGGGATTTAGCTCAGCGGTTTGGTGGCCTTGCAAGCGCAAGGACCCGAGTTCAATCCCTGGTACCAAAAAACAAAACAAAAAAACAGAACATAAAACTTTGACGCTATATAGACCTGGGTCAAACTCAAATTCTGGCATCTCATTTAGTTACTCATATACTTTTGAGAAATTCTTATCTTTACTAAGCTTTATCCTGTAAAGTGGGGTTAATTATACCTGCCTCATAGGATAATAGAGAGGAATGAAGACCATAGTACATACTTGAATTTAGCAGAGTATCTAGAACCCCAGAAAGTTTTCAGAATGATAGCTGTTTTTAATAATAAATAAATGATGTCATGGGGAGATGAAAACAAGTCCCATGGAAAGAATCGTGGCCTTCTGTGTCCTGAGGGCTTGTAAGATGTCCCCCATCTTCATGATGACATGTAGTAAACACAGCACAAGCACCAGTTTCCTCTTGCTTCTCTGCCATCTCTCACAGACTGATGGAAAATCAACAACCCCAGGCCAAACTTTTCATCACACAGGCATTCATGGAGCTTCAGCCTGGTATAAGGGGCATCCAGAGTCAGATACAGTCTCCCCTTCAAGGAGCAGGAGGCAAGGATGTGACAGACTTGTGTGAATCAATCTGTGACAGAGGAAGACCGATCCAGTGGCAGCTCTCAGGAGGGGCAGCTGGCCCAAGCGAGGACTAAGGAGAGGACCACTGAGGATCCAGAAGGTTCCCTTCAGGATTCTTGTCTCATCTGACTGGGGAGCAGACATGGGGGAACCACGTTGACAAGGGAGGCAGCCACAGCAGAGGGAGCAGCTGGTGTAACCCCTGGATCATGGCCCATCCAGGGAGTGGTACTGGTTCAGTGCTTGGAGTGCTAGTCATGGGGACACAGGAGAGATGGTATAGGAGGTGGGGCAGGGGCTAGGCAAGCGTGGCTGTGTATCTTAAGGAGTTTTAATTCCAACCCAGGAGTTGCCAATGTTGGTGTTTAAGTCTGCCACACATTAGGGTCACTGGCAACTTTGAATATCCCACCTCAACAGTATCATACCAGTTAAATCAGTGTCTGGGCTGGGAGCCAGCAGCAGTACTTTCTGAGGACCCTGAGGTGATTCCAACGTGGAGTAAAGCATGGGGCCTGCTCCATTGTGTGCAGATAAACTATGTTCTTGGGGTTGACTAGAGTGTGGGGAACTTTGATTTGGAGCATTTGTCCAATTCTGTAAACACATTATGACCCAGATTGACATTACTGAATCCGAGCTGTGCCTCAGCTGGCAGGCTGGTAGGAGATGCTCCTGAGTTCCCCGGATCCCCACAGCAACTTGCTTCAGGGATAGAGGGCTGAGCCCCCAGGTCGGAGCTGCTGCAGGTGGGAGCAGTGGGTGCCAGGAGGGCCTGGAAATGCTGCTTGTGATTTTAGTCTTGAATGAAAGCTGGTGGGGGCCTCTGCTGTGGCCCACGTCCAGCACTTGCACCATCCAAATGGCCAGCTCAGTGAATAGTCTATAGGATGAAACAAATGCCCCCAGGGACCAGACAGGGGTAATCAACCATTTCGTAGGAAGGAGGAAGCCAGGGTGAAGGAGAAGGAAGGGGAAGCTAAGAAAAGAGCAGTGCATTGAGCTCCAGTGGGCCAGGGCCATGGAGATTTCATGCCATCCAGCTGCAGTTCTTTCCTGAGGCTTCTGACACATGGTGACTTTAGGAGTAAGTGACCCCAGAAAAGGGCAAGGTATATTGGTGTTGGAGCAGGCTAGGGGTGAGGAAATACCAGCAGGATTGGGGAGGGAGAGGCAGGACATGGCTTGAGGAATCCTAAAGGGGGGTTTAAAGAAATCGGGGATAGAGGATCCAACTTGAGGCCACAGTGCCCGAGAGAGGCCTGTGACCTGGCTCCGCCATGTGACATGGACCTGGAATGGGACTCCTCCCCCTCCGCAGGTGTTTGTCCCCTTGGCAAAAGGAATGAAGACGATGAGGATTTAAAATTATCCCTGCCCAAAGAAGAGCAGATGTGCAGCAGTCACCAGGGGGCTTGTAAGAGTCACACGCCTGGGCTCACCTCCAGGGATTTGGTTCTGCAGATGTGGGCTGAGCTAGGGGATGTCCAGGGACCACACTTTGAGAACCACTGGCCTAGCTCTGTGATCCTTTCCACTCATTTCCTGCGTTGACCACTGATCTGGGCAGGGTGCCCTTGACTGCAGCATATTCCCAAGTCGGTGTGTTAGCAGCAGTGATACTGGGAATGTGACCATGCTGATGGACTATATCTAAGTCCAGGCCAGTAGACAGTCAGAGACCTCTGGAGCCGTGGGCGCCAGCCTCAGCTATAGGCTATGCCCTTCTCCTGCCACTGGCTGCTAGTTCCCCTGCTTCTGTCTGCTTCCCATCTTCTCTGAGTCCCCATGGGTGTGGTCGGTGGGGCTATAAATGGGGACAAGCCTTATCTCTGGTTTCACTGCTGGTTCCCAGTGGTAAGTGCACAGTCTTCCCACAGTTGTTCTCCAGACTTGTTCAGAACCTTTCAGTGCTTCTGGGGCTTTTTCTATGGTGATTCTATCTGGGTTGGAATCCTCCAGGGCAAGGGATTTAGGATCTCCCATCCATCTGCCCATGTTGACTTAGTGCTCAGTAACTCATCAGTGGTGATGCAGATGATCTTTATAATGGGGGAGTTCCAGACCTCGTGACTGGGCACTGCCAAGTGCAGCCAGCTGTGCCTGCAGGCCCCATCTGTTTAAAGAAAGAGCTTTGGGGTGTGACTCAGACAGGCAGGCAGGCCTGTCCAGCACTGGAGCCTGTCACGACCAGGCCAGGCTTCTGACCCTGGACCGCTGGCTTTTGTGCCTCTCTCTCTCTCTATTTGTTAGTCCATGTTTGTAGTACAGAACAATAACATTAACCATGGGAGTTGGTACATGTCCATACATTTTTTTTTTTAATCTTTCCCCCCCATCTCTTGGTCCCCTCCCTTTTCCAAAAGATCTTATTTCCTTGTTTCCTGTCAGTTTTTATTTTGCTCTCTAACTTATTTATATTTTGGGTTTTTCATATAAATCATGTGATATTTAGACATGTGTTTGATTTATTTCACTTGACATTATGGTCTCAAAGTGCATTGATTTTTCTACAAATGACTCAAATTTGTCCTTCATTGTGGCGGAGTAGTACTCCATTGTGCATAAATACATTTTTTTATCCACTCATCTGTTGGTAAGCGTATAGGCCATTTCCAAGATTTAGCTATTGTGAATTGTGCTGCTATAAACATGGATATGCATGTATTACTGTAATATAATGGCTTTAACTCTTTTTAGGAAGATACCTAGAAGGGGAATAGCTGGGTTGAATGGTATTTCTAGTTTTAGTTTTCTGAGTAATCTCCACACTGATTTCCATAGTGGTTGTACTAGTTTACACTCCTACTAACACTGAAAGATGCCTTTTTCCCCACAGCCTCACCCATGGAGATGATTCTCAAACAGTTGCTGCCTGTCTCTGTGACTGGGGACATTTCATGTGTTGCCAACAGAGGACATACATGGAGCAGGCAGCTCCTACCTGGGCAACAGCCCCTGGTGATCTTGTGGCAGGAGGCTGAGGGGAGCACAGATCAGCCACCACCGGGTACTTGTGTGAGCCTAGAACTGACAGGCGGCGGTCTATTAAATGTCTGACATTTTCTCAGCCAGGCATCGGTGGCATTTGGGAAAAAGGGCAGAGGAAACCAAGGCAACAAAGTGAAGGTGTTCTGACTGGGCCTTTCTTAGGGACTCACTAGTTCACAGAAAAGATGCCTCACTTCATACACTCATTTCTCTTCGGACTCAGGTCTCAGGGGACCAAAGAACATTCGGACTTTGTTGAATCGCTGGCCAGAATTCTGCCTATGAGACAGTGTCCTTCTGGCATATGGTGTCTACTTGCCCCTCCTTTAGTGATGTTAATTTTGGTTACCAATCTGGGTTCTTCTCAATTTTGCCACTTGCCATGAACGTTTTCCCCTTCAACCAATAAGTGCTCTATAGCAAAACTCTGAGATCATGCAAGTATCTTGCTCCTCATCACACTTTGTAAGATTTATCAATGGATGCCTTTTGTATTCTTTACTATGGTGGTAATAAAATAATTTCTGCACTGTCTACATTTATCAGTAGATACTCTGCAAGGATGAGTCTTCCTTCCTTCCCATATCCACTCATACACCAACCCATCTGTCCATCCATCTACCTATCCACATAGCCATCATTATCAAAGTAGAGCAACAGATTCCTATTTTATTCATTAGACTATAATCTCCTATTGCCCTTATATTGTTTGATAGTCATATTGCCCCCAGTGAGAGCCTCCTCAAACTGGCTCTAATAACAACATGTTCTTGACATTTTTGTTTTTGGTTTTGGTTTTTTTTTTTTTTTTTTTTTTT
>NW_022900926.1:26160528-26256634 GCF_012274545.1 Fukomys damarensis | reverse complement strand
TTTTTTTTTTTTTTTTTGGTACAGGGGATTGAACCCGGGACCTTCTGCTTGTGAGGCAGACCGCAGCACCACTGAGATAAATCCCCAGCCCTCTTGATATATGTTTTTAAGAGTAAGTTGAGGGCTAGGGATTTAGTTCAGTGGCACTGTGCCTGCCCGGCAAGAGCAAGGTCCTAAGTTCGATCCCTGTACCAAAAAAGTAGGGTATTAAACAGGTGCTTCTAAATATTAAGACAAATTAAATAGGACAGCCCTTGTTAAGATCCTTGGAGTAAAGAGGCTGGAAAACAGCTTCTCACCCCCTCACTGGTTTGGCTGGAGAGTCTGGCAATCTGATCCCTCCCTTGAGCTCTTACCTGGAATTTCTCTTGTCTGTGTAAAGGATTCCAGCCAGGAGGGGCAGTGCTACAGTCAGGACTGGGCATCAGTAGAGCCACACTTCAATTGGGAGCACTGTTTGCAGAATCCAGGGAGCATGGTCTTCCTGAGCTAGGGATGGGCCAAAAGGTAGCCAAGTGGCTGCCACATGCAGCCTGACTGGTGGTGAAAGGAAGAATGGGAAAATGGTCCTTCCGGGGCTTGCAGAGCAGAGGATTCACTGTTGTTGTCTCTCTTTGCTTTAGGTTGGCTCTCATCATCTGAGGCTTCACAGAGGCCTGGAGGCCAACGCCCCTGCTTTTGACAGGTAGGGACCATGGGATACCATCTAAGACCGTCATCCTCCATTCACATGGGCTCAGGGGAGGGACAACATGGGGAGGATCCCAAACCTTGAATCTAAATCTGCCTTTTATGTTGGTCCTTTGTGCAAGAAAGGAGCTTACAAAAATGGGATTTTTTTTCCACTTTCAGATTTCCCTGAAGGTTAATTAATGTTCAGGTAGCAATGTACAATTATTAGTTATTTCTTGCAATGAAGCTTTCTCCATTTGTTTTTTTTTAATAAGGGATAATCTAAGTCAGATATTAACAGCTGTTTTTGTTTTTAAAGTAATATATTGGGTTTTTTTAATTTATAAATGAGTTTAAAGTGAAAGAATACTCTTAATTCCCAAAGTCCACACTTGAGATTTTATTACTGGCAATTTTTTCGTGTGTATCCTAGACAAAAATTTTGGCATATATTTTTAAATTTTTGTTTTTTAAAATTTTCATTTTTTAAAACACAAATTGAGGTATTCTTATAATCCCAGTACTCAGGAGGCTGAAGCAGAAAGATCATGGGTTCAAGGCCAGCCTGGGCTACATCGTGAGACTGTCTCAAAAAATAAAAACCAGACAAGAAAAACACACAAATTGGATCATAATCACTCTCCCTGTTTTATACCTGGCTTAAGAAAAGCCATTACTGAGCTGAATTATTTTAATCTGTACTTGAAATGGTTAATAGCTTCTTAAAAATTTGTTTTTTAGAATCTAAGCTAATTTTTAAAAATCATCTTATTGAATATAATAGAAATTCTCAAGAATAATGGTGGTGGTGCGTGCCTGTAATTTCAACACTCTGGAGGCTGAGGCAGGAGGATTGCTATGAATTGAGGCCAACCTGGGGTACATAGTGAGTTCAAGGCCAGCCTGAACTACATAGCAAGACTTTGTCTCAAAAAACAAAAAATTTTTTTTCAATGTTTAATCTTCCAATCTAAAATTTATCGGGTCTTTAAATTCGCTGGTATACTTTTTTTGTTAAATATAACACTGGGAACACAAGCCCAGCTGTAACCCCCTAATTAGCATCTTACAAATTGTAGGCGTTTACGTAAGAAATGTATAATTTGGTAATGAAAAAGCATTGCCTTTCCCCAGAATGCGATTAGTATATTCTGAGCATTATATACATAGAGTTATTTTGGTAGCTGTCTGTTAAAAATCCTCATGAAATAGTAAACAAAGCTGACAATTAAATTCTACCCAAAATGACCCAAAACAAAGGGAAGGGGTCACACTGGGCTTGCTTCAAAAATCGTTATATGGGGCCCATGGGCAGCCTAGCAGTAGAGCACTGGCCTACCACATACAAGGCTGTAGAGGATCAGCACCACAAAACAAAAAACAAATGCAGCCAATCTGTGGCCCTCAACAGGTGAGGCAAAAGGTTACCAAGTTTGAGGCCAGCCTGGACTACATAGTGAAATCCTGTCTCAAAAAGCCAAAAACAAAACAAAAACACTCATGTGTTTGTGAATTTAAGCACATTTACATAAACTTGGATTATTTTATGATCCAGGAAATGCCTGCTGGGAATGACCCACGTATCTGATGGTGGGAGGACTGTTTTTCATAAGCACCCCAGAAGCTGCTTTGCCCCTTAGTGAGCTTCCCAAATCTAAGGATAAATTTAGACTCTCTTGCAGTCATTGAAAAACTGATTGAAACCATTAAGACTGTTTGCAGGCATGGACTGCTCATAGTTTTGGCTGACAGTGCTTCTTTAATGCTTTTCAATGGTGACATCTGACTAGCATTGTGAGTTCTGATGTTCCTTTGGGAGGAGCTGCTCAATCATGTTGCTAAGGTTGGTCCTCTCATTTGAGAGTAGTATTTGGAAATAAGGGTTAGGGAGGCTCTGGCCTGTCCTACTCAATCCTTTTCTTTTTGCATTTCTGAGCTCTAAAGAGTCTTTTGGTTTTTTTCGTGGACTTGGTCCAAGAAAATCCTTTTTCTCAGCCCCCAAAAGCCTTCACAGGGACCCGTCTTTACTCAAGGAGTGGGCTTTCTCCATCAGGCTCCTTCGGCACATTCTGAGTTTGTCTGCAATCATTCTGTCTCTGTGCTGTGCATCTGAGGTAGGGTTGGGAGCAGGCCTTTGGCTGTGGCTGCTTGGGCAGGAGCTTGTCATCTCAGCATGGTGCTGAGTATCCTTGGGAGTGTGGACCTTTCTGGAGGATGGTGCCTGCACCTCCTTTACAGGATAGTGAGGTTCTTCTCTACGTACTGTGTCTCATTTTGCGTGGCTGCTGTGTCTGGAATCAGAATCGTAGTGTGTCTAAAAGTTTGTCCCTTCCTGAAAATGAGAGGAGGGATGCTTCCCAAGGGAAACCTAACTCCTTGAGGTCCTGAAACATCTTCTCACTAACTTCCCATGAGAGCAATCTATGGGTAGAGAAAGTGAAAGGGCCAAATGCCCAGAGCAACCAAGGCAGGAGTGCATCTTTTATCACACAAGAACGTTATTTTTTGAATTTTTATTTATTTATTTTTTTTTTATTTTTTTATTTTTTTTTGGTACCAGGGATCAAAGTCGGGTCCTTGTGCTTGTGAGGCAGGCGGCAGCACCACTGAGCTAATCACCAGCCCTAAGAACATTATTTTTTAATTAAAGAGAAGGGAAGAAACAAAAAACCAACATCCATATGTTGAGCACTGTCTTGGTCCCTTTCATCTTTTTCCCTCTTAGGATTTCTCTCTGCACAGGGAAGCTGAGCCTGATTGTGCAGATGAAGGAACCAGCTCAGAAGGGATGGCTGACTTGGTCCAGGGCTTGAGCCTGGTGACAGGATAAAGGACAGGAATTGATAGTAGTAGTATTTCTCTTCCAACCCTGGAATCTGGAGAAGTAGGTGGAGGGATCTGACATTGGCCTTTTTTCTGATAAGCTGCGTTGTGGGACGTGACTTGGATATGGCGAGCTTGCTTCCTTATGTCACCTGGTGATGCTCGAAGCTGGGCACTTGGCCTTCCTCACCACACAAAGCCCCACGTGCCAGAACTCGGGCCAGACTCTCCTCCCCTGGGCAGATCCCGGAAGGGCAGAACCCCACATGTTCCACCTCTCCTTGCCCAGCTCTGAGCTGCCAGGAACAATGCTCTAGCGGATTCCTCCCCTGAGAGGCAGGAGCCTGGAGGGGGCTCACTGTTCACTGAGGTCAGCCACTCAGCGGCAAGCCCAACTGGAAACTGCCCCCTTCAGAATTCATATTCTTTCTACACTGTGTGCTCTCCATCAAAGTTAGAGGATTTCTTTCTCTCACTGGGCTAAAAATGGTATGTGTGTATATGTGATCTTTTTTTTTTTTATCTCTTTATAAAAGAAACCTGTTGTGTAGAAATTTAGAAAAGAAAAATGTTCAGAACAGAAAAAAACTTTAAATCTACAATATTCCATTGCTTTTAACATCATGGTATATTTCTTTCCAGGCTTTTGTCTAAATTTAGGCATAAAGATCTCACTATTAAGTTACAATTTTTTGTCTGCTTTTTTGTAGTTCTTTTAAGTACTACATTTAAACATCTCTAACATTAAAATTACAAAGTTACTTTTATCGAGCTGATGAAAAGGAATAAATACTGGAGTGTCTCCCAGTATCTCGCTGTGCATAATTAAAAATAGCCTGTGACACAGGAACACTTGTCAAGAGCCTGCAAGTTTTATTGTACCTTCTTGTTTTAGTTGAGCACTAGATTTGGTGGTAGCCCTTTACAGAGGAGCCAGCAAAGCCTTCATGTCATTCCTGTCTTGGACCTTCTGTGCAGACAGTCTGTTCCGGTCAGGGCCATTTCCATTGAGCAGTGGTGGTAGCTGAGGAGTCATTTTCTCTACCCTGGGCTCATTTTCCACCCTCAGGCCGGTGGCATGGCTGAGAACATGTCATCCCTTTTGTACATCTTCCCTGAGGTGCCCATGACCAGGCGGCCGGTCTGGATCTTGGTGTCACCACCCACCCGCTGCCATTGCAGGCACATGGTGCTTCTGAAGGAGCAGTACGGGAAACAGGTGGTCGTGAACCTGCTGGGAAGCAGAGGCGGAGAGGAGGTGCTCAACAGGGCCTTCAAGGTAACCCCACTCCCGATGTCTCCACCCAGGGCTGGGCTGTGGAGAGGGTGAGGCGGCCCCACTCAGGCGGGCTCTTGTGAGATGGAGGACAGCAGTTGGCTTTTCTGAGGTTTCAGAGGCTCCCCAGGGCTTCAGTTAGTGGACAAGCTGCACCAGAATTTGCTCAGAATCAGAACAAAGCAGCATTTTGCCAAGCCCCCCATGGACAGGGAGGCCTTCCAACTTTCTCCTGAAGAATTGCTTGGTCCAGAAAGGGAGAAGGTGGGGCCTAGTAGCAGGCTAGCACCTCCTTAAACCTTCACACCAACACTGCAGGGACTTTGTGCTTCAGTCTCCTCCAGGCCCTGGTTGGCTCAAAACAGGGTGCTGTGTGGCTTCCTCCTGCCGCCTGGGTGGCCTTCAAGTCTCCACTCTCATTTGGGCTGCTGGTGGAAGCTGGGTGCCAGCTCCTGGTGGGCTCCTCCTACCTTCTGGGTGCCCAGTTGTAGAGAGGGTGAATCACAGGGTGAAGAAGCAGAGCAGAGGACTCCACCCAGGCCTCTCCTGGTCACAGCCCAGGTTTCCAGGAGCTACCAGGCTGCCCTAGAATGAGTTGTGGGGGCCTCCTCATTCCTCACCCAAGCTTCATAGCCGCTCTTAGTGGAGAAAGACCCTCTGGTTGTTAAAAGCGCAAAGAAGCCCCTTACTGAGAGAACTCGCATTATGACTGTAGTCATCTGGGCAGGGCTGAGGACCAGCCCATCCTGTCACTCTGACCCCTGACCCCTGGCTGGAGGAAGCACAGTCCAACTGGGGTGCTCATTTTACAATGCTTAGAAGAGCCCCAGATGTGGAGCAGGGACTTTCTGGATGTCAGTTTTATTTGGCCAGACCTGCTTTTCCTGTTTGGTTTGTTGCTATGAGCGATGTGATCAAGAAACCCCTCCCTTCCCACACATTTTGGCAGCAATGCTGCCAGCTTATTTTAAGACAAAAGGTGGGGGAAAAACCCTTTTCCCTTTTCTGCATTAAGTTACACAGAAAGGACGCCCTCAACAGCTCCTGCCCCCACTTCAGCATCTGGTAGCAGAGCCTCTCTCCTAGCAGCTGGTGGCAGTGTCCCTGGCACTGAAGTGAAAAGTCTCTTTTGTAACCAGAAGGCAGGAAGTGGCCTTGGGGTGGGACACAGGTAGAGGCAACGCTCCAGCGCAGACCTGGGTCAAGGCCCTGACTAGTGAGTCCCCTAACCAGACTGAGGCCAGTGCTCCCACAGCCCACCTGGGATCTGGTGGTTCTCTATCCTCAGCTGGACAAGGTGCTGGCTCCAAAGTATATAAATCTCTGAGCCACCAAGCCTGGAGATGTGGCCACTGCAGAGCCCACCCTCCTGGGTCTGGTCTTGTAAAGATGAGGCCAGTTGCCAGGGTAACGGGAGGTTATAAGCTCCTCAGCTTGCTCTGTACCATTGCCCCTGATGGCCCAGGCACTTGGCCCACCTAAAGAACAGTGACCCTTCCTGTGCCTCTGCCCTCCAAGAGCCCCGCAGGAGTGGGATGTCCCCAAAGAGACATCCCTGTGCTTGCCTCCTTTGCCCAAGGGGGACCTTCTGCCTTCGTGCAGGCAAGATGCTCTTTGTGGCTTTTGTCTTCCCAGGACCTTTATCCTATGCTTCCCGTTCAGAGTCAGGGTCCGTCAGGCACCTGGTTTCCCATGTGACATCCAGCTAAGGTGTGCACTCCTAGCAGTTGACTGTGGTTGGACTTGTGAACGCAAGCGGCAAAAGGAAGTTTGCATTCACTGCTTTGCCTTGTCTTGTCCTCTCATCACCCTCCTTCTCCCTTTTCAGAAGTTGCTCTGGGCTTCCTGCCACGCTGCTGACACGCCTATGATAAATTTTGACTTACATCAGTTTGCCAAAGGCGGGAAGCTAGAGAAATTGGAGACCCTGTTGAGGCCTCACTTAAAGCTGCACTGGGATGACTTTGATGTGTTCACGAAGGGCAAGAATGTAAATCCACGGTGAGTCTCACCCACACTCTACATCTTCCTGAGAGGTGAGGAGCTCAGGAACTGCAGCACTCGTGGGCTGGGCACCTCTTCAAGTCCCCACCAGCAGCCTGGCTGTACAGTGGTTTCCTGGATTGTGAGCTCGGTGATGTTGAGCATCTGGATTCCAGCCTCCTCCTTTCCCTTCCCGCAGTCAGCGAATGCTGTGCTTTTCAATTTGGTGATTAGATGGTAAAATGCTATTTTCTGGAAAAAAGGTAAAATACTATTTTCTGGAAAAAGGGAACATCCGAACGTAAAGGACTATGTCAAAATGAAGAGCTCAGACTGTGTAACACCCACACTGTGAAGAGGACTCACAAGAGTGAGGGGAATTGTCATGTCTTGGTGGCACAACTGTCACAACCAACACCGCCCAAAGAAACCGGGCTGTGGGTTACCCTGCTCAGAGCTGAGAGGATCACATGCAGCTGACTCGCATTATTTACAGACCCCATATTTGTGAATTCACCTGCCCTTTAAAACTCATTGGTAGCTCCTGACTCTACTCACAGCGCTTTTGCGGTCATTCATAGAAATATAAGGAGCAGTAAATAGATGTCCTGGTGAGGTCAAACAGGGTGATTTTCTTGGCCTTTGTATCAATTATCAGGCTGTCAACAAGTGTCCTTTTTGTTGACGTCTCTGTTGTAAGATGGCCTGCAAGCATAGTGCTATGTAGCATTGCTAAGCGCAAAAAGACTGCTGTGCCTTCTGAAGAAAATGCAGGTTAGGTAAGCTTCATTCAGGCCTGAGTTTTGATGCTGTTGGCCATGAGTTTGGTGCCAATGAAACAGCAGAATACAGGTGCTCTTGGATTGAAAATGAGGCTGTGTCCTGATAAACTCATTGTGTATCAGAAATAGCGTAAGCCAAAAAGGTATTTAATATTCTTATTAACCCATGGTAAAGTTAAAACGCCACTCATTTGAGCCATCCTAAATCTATACATATTCAGTAATGTGTCTAGAAACAGAAATGCATGTAAAACCAGGCCATGTACTGATCGGTTGATAACACTGTCATGGTCAGAGGCCTGTGGGTATCTAACAGCATTTCCCCTCGGAGCTGTGCTCCAGCATTTGCTAATTTAATGTTCATGCACCTGTGAATTGCTGTTTATAACAAGAACCAGCTGAGTTTACAGTAGCCGGAGCTGCGGACCTGGAGAGATGGTCTGGGGTTTTCCTGCCGCTGCCGCAGTGCAGGGCCCTTCGGATGTACACCAGTTGCTAGGGAGTAGGAAAGGGCTTCTCCCTTGGGAAGAACTGAGGCCATTGCGCTACGGCTGTTGCTCCTCTGAGCCCATCTTCTAACGGGTCCCATTTCTCGTTCCTAAGTTTCCAGAAAGGCACTTTGCGGATGAATTGTCTTGACTGCTTGGATCGAACCAACACCGTGCAGAGCTTCATTGCACTGGAGGTTTGTCCTTGGGCCATCTGTGTCATGACCCGCGCCTTCAATAGCAAGATGGGGTGGCATCACAGGGTGGACTTCACAGGTAACAGTGAGGTGCTGTGGCACCCAGGCAGATTCCCTGGGTGGCTGCTGGCCTGTGCCATCTTGTGTCTTTCCCTGTCACAGGCACATGCACTCACGTGCTCTTGAGGATGCATCCCAGACATGGTGGCCCACAGGCATAGGAGTCATTAAGCAGTTGTTCTGTACAGTGGCTTTCCCAAATATACTGCTGGGCTGGGCAGGGCGGTGTGAGGTTGCTGGGATCTCAGAAGGAGGCTGGGAGGAGGAAGTGAGATCCACAGCCCCTGCTGCCCACTATTGCTTGCTGCCCAGGAGTTGGGGGTTAAGGGGCGCTTGGGGGTTGTCTGTCAGAGGAGGAGCTGAGTGGGTTATCTAAATGAAGCTGGGGGAGTTAGGGAGAGCTACTTTCTCTGCTGCAGGAGCTCCTCAGTCTCTAGAGGTACGCAAGGTCTTCAGGGCCTAGAGTGGCCACAGTCTGCTGAGTGAGGGGCTCACGAGGAGGTACCCGAGGATGAAGCCCTGGGGCTTTCAGTAGCCACTGCCCTTTATTTCTCCCCAGGTCCTTCATGTGCAGCTTGAGAGCTTGAGGCTAAATTCGAAGCCCATTGTTGAGCGCTTCGTGGAGTCCTTCAAAGCCATGTGGTCCCTGAATGGACACAGCCTGAGCAAGGTGTTCACAGGCAGCAGAGCCCTGGAGGGGAAGGCCAAGGTGAGAGCCAGCCAAAGGTGGTGGAAAGAGTGGCACATCACTGTCCCCTCACATCTGTGGCTGGCTTCATGCAGGTGGGGAAGCTGAAGGATGGCGCCCGGTCCATGTCTCGTACCATCCAGTCCAACTTCTTCGATGGGGTGAAGCAGGAGGCCATCAAACTGCTGCTGGTGGGCGATGTGTACAACGAGGAATCAACAGACAAAGGGAAGATGCTCCTGGACAGCACAGCCCTGTTGGGTAACGCCGGCTGCTTTCCGTGCATGGGGTATCTACAGCCCTCGCTGCGAGGGTGCAGGTGGTAGCTATGGGGGAAGTTAAAAAGCTCCCTTCCCCCACTGTGTCCTCCAAAACGGCAGGTGGCAAATATGTCCAGAGCTTTTAGGCTTCTGGTCTGTGGTCTTCTGGTCTGTCTGATTGACCTAAGCAGCTTGTAGTTGTCAATGTACATTGTCACTGTCCCCCAGTGTCTGTGGAGAACTGGTTCCAGGAGTCACATGAGTACCAAAACTGGCAGATGCTCAAGTCCTCATATAAAATAGCGTGTCTTTGTATATAGCCTTCGTACACCCTCCCCTAGATTTTAGATCATCTCTAGATTACTTATAATCCCTAATACAATGTAAATACTATGTAAATAGCTGTTAAACTGTACTGTTTAGTGTAAAATGATAAGAAAAAGGTCTGTGCATGGGAGCCTGCCTCTAGTCTCTTCTGTTTCCTTGACTTAGTCTGTTTTCCATGTCCAGAGGAGGGAGGAATGGAGAAGGCTCTTAGTCTGCACTGTTTTCAAAGTATCAATGTCTCTGACTGCTCACTTGCTCCAGAAACTTCTGTTACCTTGGCTCCTGGTCCCCTTGACAGATATGTGGCTCAGGAGCTTCCTGCAGGGCTGACCTCTTATCCTTTGGCCCCCAAAGGCCCTGCATAAATAGAGGATGCTGTCGAATCCTGGGGGTACGGGCACATCTGCTCAGGGGTTCATCAACAGCTAAAAGTTTGGGGGCGGGATTTTAATGGCATCTTGTTCCCTGGAGCCTATGAACTTTATAGATTGAAGGGAAAAGGCAAGACCCAGAATTTTTCCCTATATAAAAGTTTATGTTAGAAGTTTGTGGTGTTATTGAAAGAGAAATGAGCCCATATTTGAAATGGTTTACTAGGCCTTTAGGGCTCTCATTTCTCCATACCAGAGAGCACTTATTTGGCTTCTGATAGCCAAGGTGATGTTTGGTTTCTGCCCTGGGAACAATGGCCAGTTCAGAAAAAGCTGAACAAGCTCCAAGTGACATAGTGAGGCTTATTCAGAGGCAGGAGAGGGGACTTGGGCTAATTCAGTAGTTGAAAATCTGTTTCGGGTCTCTAGAGGATGGAGACGATGTGATGTGCTTTCCTGGTTTTTAAATGCCTTTCAGATATGTGGGATAGAAGGTAGAAAACGCAGTCAGGGGTTTTGGTAAGCTATTTAAGGTTATATATGTAGCTGTATACACACACGTAACGAAGGGTGTATACATATATTATTAGGTACACTGTGATGTCCCCTTGTCATCAGTGCTGCTTATCAACAGTCCTGCTACCTTATATGGGATCTTGAGGTGAATGCTGAGGAAGAGCCTTTTCTCTCTGCGTGTCTGGGGAGGGGATTCCCTGTGACCCGATGTCATGTGGCCTCTATGGGGGAGGGTGAATTTCCAGACCTGTGTTTTCACACCTGGATTGCAGAAAGGGACATGTAGTGATAGATGTAGGTGTTCATGTCTTCTCGCCTTCCCAATGATGCACATGTTTTGGTCTATATCTACAGGCTTGCAAACCCACTTTCTCTGGCGGGTCATCCCTTCTATAATTCTAAAATTACATGCCTGAGGTTTGGGCTGTAGAGAAACGTGGCTTTTTATGCCTCCTCACAGTGACTCCTAGGATCCTGAAAGCCATGACAGAGCGACAGTCAGAATTCACACATTTCAAGCGGATCCAAATCGCTGTGGGGACCTGGAACGTGAATGGAGGAAAGCAGTTCCGGAGCAACCTCCTGGGGACAGCAGAGCTCACGGACTGGCTGCTCAATGCACCTCGGCTCTCTGGAGCTGTGGACTGTGAGGGTGAGTGCAGCCACTCTGGTGACCTCCAGAGTTACTTCCCAGGGAACCTGTCCCATCAGGCCAGGCCTTCTTCGTGGCTGTTTCTTTGTGGAGTTTATATTTGGCATTTTCTCTCTTTGGAATGTTCACATGTAGGCTGGGATGTCAAGAGTAGAGCACTTTCCTGGCATGCATGAGGCCCGGGGCTTGATCACTAGCCACACACATGCACGTGTGCGTGAAGACACAGACACTGAAAGTTTGAAAGCACAGTGGCCCAACCTAGAGTATTGTGTAGCAAGTTAACTTTGTGACCCCTTTTCTTTTCCATGAGTTTGAAAGAGCTTGTTTGAAACATACAGTCAGACGTTGGATCTTTTTTTTCTCTTTACATGTAGACATCTTACAGTCTTAGGAATGGGTCACTCATATACCTAGTTGTCATCAGATCTGGCTTCTAGAGCCATGCTGCTCTTAGGAGCCAGCTGGAGCCAGGCATGCACTTAATGCTGCTGCTGCCTGAGAACACCTCAATCCCTGCCTTTCCCCCAGCAAGCTACTGGTTCGATAGCCCTAATCTGAAAACTTGAACTCTGAAATGCTCCAACATCTGAAACTTTTGAGCACTGATGTGACATCATAAGTGGAAAATTCCAGTCCTGACCTGATATGCTGGATCTCAGTCAAGACACAAGGACACTGAAGATGTTGCATAAAGCTGGGTATGGTGGCACATGCCTGTATCCCAGAATTCTGGAAGACTGAGGCAGGAAGGTCTCCAGGTTGAGCCCAGCCTGGGCAATTTAGTGAGATCGTGTCTCAAAATTATAAAGGAGTGGAGATGTAGCTCAGAGTGAAGGCTCTAGAATCAGTTCCCAGTAACAAACAAATATTTTTAAATTGCATTAGTTGTCTATAGGCTTTGTATAAAAGTGTATATAAAATACAAGAATCTCACATTTAGAGTGGTGTCCTATTCCCATGTATATACAAATATTCCTAATCAAGTCCAAAACACACACGGCCCAAGTATTTTGCATAAGGGTTATTCATCCATGGTAAGTAGTTATTACAGGGGCTTTTGTGTACTTTTGTTTGTTTGTCTTTTGTTCGTAGGATCTTTGCACTGAGCTATATCCTTAGCTTACTACTCTTGTTTATTTATTTTTTAATTTCTAATTTTTTTGAGACAGGGCCTTGCTAAGTTGCCCACTTGCCCAGGCTAGGCTCAAATTAGTGATCCTTCTGCATCAGCCTCCCAGAATCCTGGGTTTACAGGGTTGTGCCACCATACCCAGCTAGAACTCATGGAGTTTTTCAGAATAAAATAATTTCAAATTTACCCAAACTTGTCTTACCTCCAGCAAGATCCTATTGAGTGGCCTCAGAATGCAAGTTTTGAAGAGCAGAGAATCTTTGCACAATCAGGGTTAACTCAGGGCCTTGGTTTTTTCCGCTTTCCTGGCCTCGTGACCAGGCTCTCTGCCTGGCCTGTGATGAGTGACTCATCATCCTGTGTGTGCAGTGGCCTGTGCTTCTGCACACCCTCTCCTGCCGTACACACCACTCTTTCCTCCTGTCTGCCTTGGGGAGGTGGCCAAGCCTGTGACTTGGGGTCACTGGATTTTCCTGCCAGTGGGGACCTGTGTTGGCACCAGCAGTGCATCCAGAAGCCATCTGAGTGCCACCAGTGAGGGTGCCCTCCCTGACCCCAGAGTGACCCTTTTCCTCACTATGCAGGATGCTGGTGGCTTTTTGCCAGGCTCTGACTGGGGTAGATGGAGTAGGCTCCCTGGAAACTCACCCAGCTCAGGAGTGGGAAGGAGTTGACCCTCCTGTCACCAACTAGAGCAGGCAGGTCTTGTTTCCTTTACAAAAAGCAGCAACAGATCTGTTTGGCTAGTTGAGCCTGAAGTGCCAGGAACACATGCAGCCAGCAGGGAAGGAAGTGAGCACCTGCCTGGCCTTCCCTGGAGGAGGCTTCTTCCTCCGGGGCAGGAGGCGTCTCACTTTCTGCCCCTGGAACTGTGTCTAGGCTTGATGGCTCAGGTCCCTCAGTGTAGGAGGATATGACCAGAGAGGCTTAGTAAATGACTGCAGGGAAAACTGGATGCTTCTGATCAGCAGGAGCAGGGAAACTGGACATGGTAATGCACACCTGTAATCTCAGCACTCTGGGAGGCTGAGGCAGGAGGATCACAAGTTCAAGCCCTGCTTGGCAACTTAGCAAGACCTGATCTCAAAAAAGTTGTAAGGGCTGGATGTAGCTCAGTGCAAGGGCCCTGGATTCAATCCCCAGTGCTGTTTAAAAAGGGGTGGGGGGGCAGGGACAGAGGCAGCAGCTCCGGGCTTGCTGGGCTCTGCATGAGCCGGGCACTTCTGTAACAGAGCTCACCAAAACAGTTCCAGCAGCAAGTGTCCAGTACGAGTCCTCTGCCCACTGATTAATGGTCCCCTTGGACAGGACCATGCCAGTTATTAACTGGGCAGTGAAAAGTACTTAGGAGGCACACACTAAGATAGTGTGGACCCCAAAACTCTTAGGCTCTGGCTAGGGAGACTGGTCATCAGGAAGAGCAAGGGCTCTGGTACTTTGCCAGGCTTTTTCCTCACATTTCCTAATTTACACTGCACAACCATCCTGTTTGTGAAGAAAGAAACAGGTTCGGAGGGGTCCATGATGTGACCCAGGACATACCCAGGGAAGGGCCGTGTCTGGTGGAGCGGAGGGCTTGGGGCTGGGTCCCCATGAATGGTCGGGTTGGGTAGATTTCAGCAGCAAATGGTGTGGCTCGAAAGAGGGAAATAGGAACCCCTGAGAACCAGGAGCACAGACCTTGGTGCCCTGATTCCCTTCATCTTCTGCCTTGTTCCCCAGATGACAGCAGCCCGGCTGACGTGTTTGCTGTGGGGTTTGAGGAAATGGTGGAACTGAGTGCAGGGAATATTGTCAATGCCAGGTAAGGGGCTGGGCGGCAGGGGCCAGGGTGTCCCAGAGCCGGTGCCTGACTGGGAGTGGGCCCTGGGGTGCTCCTAGAGCACTTCTGCTCTGGATCCAGCAGCCTGTGACCCTGACCCTGCAGGGACTTCTGAGAGGGCTCCTTCCCTGTTAACTGAGGGAATGGAAGAAAGGGCCGGTTATTGCTGGCTTTTCTGTGAGGTGCTCTTGCCTGGGCTGTGGGATGCAGCTGTGGGGAGCTGGTGTGTGTGAGGGTGGGGTGTGGACGGGGCAAGCCAGGAGAGCGGCTGATTTCTGTTCCTGGGAAAAAGGGGAGGAAACCTGAGTGCCAGAAGTAGCTGCACCACTTCTTTATGGCATTCCAAAGGAAAGACCCCAATCCACTGGATTACCATTCGCTACAGTCCACAAGGCTTCTCCCCTCCCTAAACTGGCCCAGTTTCATTTTAACAAACTTTCTGAACAAATAATGAAAACTGACTGTATGGGGCACTTATAGGAAGGTTCTGTGCTAGATGTCAGGGGCCAAGGAAAAGGCCACTGTGATGTGTAAGACAAAACTGAAGATATGTCAGTAGCCCGCTAGAAGAAGCGAGGCATGATTCTCACGTGGAGGGGCCGCGGGCAGTGAGAAATCAGTTCTGTCCGGAGGAGAGATGGGGCCCGGAGAGCTCAGGAGGCGTGGGAGGTGGCCCCGCCAGCTACCTGGAAGTAGCACCCTCCTCTCTTCTTTTTCAGTACCACCAACAGGAAGATGTGGGGTGAGCAGCTTCAGAAAGCCATCTCACGCTCTCATAGGTACATTCTCTTGACTTCGGCACAGCTGGTGGGCGTCTGTCTTTATATCTTTGTACGTCCGTACCATGTCCCGTTCATCAGGTAAGAGCATTTCGTTTATAGGCATCTGGGGAATGAGGGGTTGTGAGTCTGCTTTGTTCCGTGACTTCCTCCTGGTCCCCCCTCCTGCCATAGGAATCGGGATCTGCCATTGTTTTAGATAAATGGAGCAAAATTCCCAAGGGAAAAAAAATGAGGCTAAATAGAACATTATTTAGCAATTAAAAAGCCACAATAAAAAACTCGTAAGCCAGGAATCTAACCTTGCTTAGGAAGAATGGCCCATGATTTTCACCAACTTTCTATGCAAAGAAAGGGTTTCTCGTCTGCATTTTATAGACCAGAAAGCCTCTGACCTGGAGCTGACTTAACTCATCAGGAAACGGCAATTCTTTTGTCTCCTTTCAAAAGAATTCTTAATAAAAGCTGTGTCTTTCATTATTATTTCTCCAGGATAACAACAGTGAGTGTAAGAAAGGCGAAGCCTTAAGAAATGCATTCCTTTTAGGAAAGGCCCTGTGTGTGTGTGTGTGTGTGTGTGTGTGTGTGTGTGTGTGTATGTACGTGTGTGCACGTATGTGTATACACACTGGAGGAGCTCACCACTTCTCTCCACTTTTAATAGCTTCCTCTTGCTACTTGGTCTTACTTATGGGCTTATCAGGGTTTCCTAATGCTGATGCCGGACATGAAGCAGACCTTCTTCCTTAGTCAAGTGGGACAAGACTCAGCCTGCTACCTCTGCAGAAGTCCCCCGGCATGATGCATGGCACCCTTTAGAGGGCAAGATCTGATCTCTGCATTCATAGTCCTTTTGTGTAACTTGGAGGAAATAAGTCCCTGCCCCTCTGATTGTGCTGTTTCCCTGAAATAAGACCTAACTTGATCAAAAAATGCCAGCACCAGCCAGCCCATCGTCTTTGCCTTACCTGCCATTACACAGTAGCCGCCTGAGCAAGAGAATAGTGAGGTGCAATCTTCTGTATGGCACTGGCCATCACCATGGTAATGACCACTACCACTTATAGCTGAAGTTTGCTTTCCCATTAGGTTTTATTTTGGGGGAAACATGGTGTTAGTAGGGCAGCTCCTCTGTACCCTAATAATAGTGTTAGTTCACGAAGGTCAGGGTAGAGGTTAAAGAGAAACTGAGGAGGGAGCAGGGCAGAGGAGGCTCCCATTTCCAGGCATGGCCTGAGGTCTCACCACCTGTGTGCCACCTGTGTCCTTGTCTCCCTGTTCCAGCTGGTCTAAAAATTCACACCCCTTTGGCAAACTATCACCTTCACTTTGTCTCCTGGGAATTGGGCGCCCCAGGAGCCTCCTCCTCCGTCTCTGGCACCTTCATGGAAGCATTGAACAGCTGGCTTGTGCCTTGTGGCTCTAGGTCCTGCACTCTCCTTGTGTGCATGTGCACATTCCAAGTTCCTATTTTAATGAGCCAGGAGTCTACAGTACGGGAAAGTCCATTGGAGATTGCCTTCCCAAGACAGCCTAGACGATGGGCTGTTTGCCAATTCTGAGATGCGTTCATCGCCCAATGGCTCCTCTGTGCTGTGCGCAAGATCTGTGGCATGGGCTGGGGAGACAGTGAAGTTCCTGCTGCTCCTGCTAGCGGGAGAGCTGAGGCGGACCCAGGGACCATGTATCTGTAGGTTGTGGGTGCTCGTGGGGTACAGAGCCTGTCCCCGGGGAAGGTGCTCCACACCCCCATGAGGGAGCAGCCTCCTGACGTACGAGTCAGTGACAGTCTTGTGGGGCACTGTGTCCTTGGCTCTGGGAGATGTGGTTGAACAGACCTCTCAGCCGGAATTCAGGCCTCTCAGAGGACAGGCCTCAGGTTGCTCCTGTATTCTTTGGCAAAAAGATGTTTAAGTTTTTCTGTGGCTCCTAGGATGTTCATGTTTTTGTATTGCAGGGACGTGGCTATCGACACAGTGAAGACTGGCATGGGGGGCAAGGCGGGAAACAAGGGTGCCGTGGGCATCCGCTTTCAGTTCCACAGCACCAGCTTCTGCTTCATCTGCAGCCACCTGACGGCTGGGCAGTCGCAGGTGAAGGAGAGGAACGAGGACTACAGGGAGATCACGCACAGGCTGTCCTTCCCCGCGGTGAGTGAGCAGAGCTGCCGACGGCGCCAGGCCTGGGGGACCCGACCACAAGTAGTGTGTCTGCCCCTGAGAGCACAGAGGTGGTTGGGGGCAGATGCAGGGTTGTTCTAGAAACCACCAAGGATGGAACAGGGAGGAGAACTAGTGTGTCCATGAAGAATATTTGAATCTGAATAGTACAAGCTTTAGTTTTCCTGGGGATACAGGTGCATCTTGGTGATGAGTATATGTTTAGCTTGCACAAAGCTCTAGTTTCAATCGCATCACCAAAAAAAATTAACTTTCTTGAGATCCACGACCTTCACACTTGTGTTGTTGCTCAGCTCAGCATTCTTCCTTTTTTAAATCTGGAAATCATGACTGAAGATCTAGACTTGACTTCTAGCCTGACTTCACCAATAATGCATGCCAGGCTGCCCTCTAGTGGTGGCTCAGAGGTTTTCACGCCAAAACCAGTGGGCTTGATTTTAAAATTTAGATCTTAATGTTCTTCCCAGGCAAAGATGATTCCCTTTGCATCTTCAGACTGGTGTGCGCCGCAAGCTCACCTCCTGTACCCTGGAGGGAGGACAGAATTCACTGTTCTTGCCACGATTCTTCCAGAGTCTGATAGGGGCTGGCTGGGTCTTGGAGCTCATCCCTTTGAGAGCAGATCCATTAAAACTGATAGTCATCTGGGGGGGGGGTGTTACACATGTGCAAGGAGGAAATTGCTTATTTCTTGAGTTAAACAAGAAACAAATGAGTTGGAAATTTTTCATTTCTTGTGTGTAGCCAAAAAGTCTAACCTTTTCATTTAAAAAGTGTTATTTTAAAATAATATACTTAGACCACAATTTCTCATAGTTTACAATATGACATATATTTATGTACTGTATATTGAGAGTACCTATAATACTCCAAATGCCAGGTTCAATAGCTACTGGCCACAAATAGCTGTTTAAGTTAATTGAAGGCACCTGCACTGGCCATTGCACATTTTCAGCACACGGTGGCCCGCACAGGAAGAGTGTTTCTGCCTCTGGAGGAAGTTCCTTAGGTTGTTTATACACTTGCTTTATTTGGTTGTGGCTATCTTCATCCTTTATTTGGTTTATCCTTGTGGGATGAGGGAAGAAGCACGTCACGTAGTGAGGGGCAGAAGATCTGGGTTCAGATCTCATCTTCATCATGCACCAGCTGTGCGTCCTTTAGTAAGTTACATTGATTCTGAATTTGTTGTTTAGAGCCGGTAGTACCCGCCCCACAGGGGTTGCCGTGGGGACCAGGTACACCTGGGGCAGAGCCCAGCCCCTGTGGAAAGTTGACGGGTTGTCACTGGGACTGGGGGAAGAATTCTCCAGGACTGAGCAGGGACCGTGGGCTCATGGTAACTGGACAGGGTTGGGAGGAAGGTGTGGGGATGTTGATGGGAGTCACAGAACACAGTCCATGAAGTTTACAAAGGTGCACATTCTCCATGTTTTCTACTGCTTTCCCAACACCTAGTTTTCATGCTCGTTATCTGTGGGTTTCTTAGGACACACGCGGAACAAGAACACAGCTTGCTCCTCGGGATCAGAATTGGTAGTCATGCTTCTCAGAGTTGGAGCTTTCTCTGAACCACTCCAGAACACTATTATTTAAAATAGCAAAGCAGGTCATGTAAAAATTCTCCAGTAGGTTCATGATGCTAGTGACCAGTAAGAATGCTGTACTGGAAAATTTAGCAGTTACATTATAAGAAAAATGTTTCTGCTTATCTCTATCTGCTGAAATTTGTTTTCCTCCCCTCTCTTGAAAGATGGGCTTAGAATGATGATGATTTTCTTTACAATTAGGGGAGAAATGTGTTTTCTCACGATTATGTGTTTTGGTGTGGCGATTTCAACTACCGCATTGATCTTACTTATGAGGAAGTCTTCTATTTTGTTAAACGCCAAGACTGGAAGAAACTTCTGGAATTTGATCAGCTACAGCTGCAGAAATCAAGTGGAAAAGTAAGTTGTACTTTTATAATATTTTTAACAACTGTACCAATATGGAATAATGTCTCTTTCCAGTATGGAGTGCTGTCTACTAAACATAAACACCAGTGTTCAGCAAATTAAATTCCACTTGTGGCGTTTCTGATGTTGTAGAAAGCACATGGAGCTTGTGAAGGTGAGGAAACAGGAGTGTCCATTCACACGCTCTTCTGTCTCGCTTTCTGGCTTAGCTGCATATAGGCTCTGTGTGTCTTCCTGGGGCCCGAGAGGCCATCCCTGCAAGAAAGCCACCAGAAAGCACTTAATCCAGCAGCAGGAGTACAGTGTGGGTCTTACCAGGGAGCAGCTGTGCTCTGAGTCCTGCCTGGCTCAGAGTGACTCTGATGCAAGCATCTGAGCATGTCACCTACAGGGGCATCAGTGCTGATGAATACAGGTCTCTGTGCCCCAGGTCCCTCATGCCGCATGCTCGTGTGCAGTGTGTTTACCAAGTAACACTGGACCATGTTCAGAATGTGCTGGTGATGTCTATTTCTCGGCAAAAGCACTAACAAAATATAGTAGTACTTGAGACACCAGTTTGTACACGTAATCCACAAAACTACCTTATAAATTAGGTGTTGTAACATTTTATTGATAAAACTGAGGACAAAATCAAATTACTAATCCGGGGTCACACAGCCAATGAATAGGGCCATAATTTGGCCCTAAATTGCCCAGCTGCAGGGCTTGGGTATGGCCTCCAGGCCCAAACACAGGTGTCTAGGGACTCCTGAGGCCGTGGCCTAAGTAGGGAAGGTTCAGCTACAGAATCTGTCACTAGCCCTTCAAGGTCATAGTGGCCAACTTCTGGATGTCCTGATTATCCTTTATCCTCTAGCTAGCAGTGCTGGCTAATTTCAGCATCTGTTAGCATCCCACACCAGGCTGAGGCAGGAAGCTACATATACTAATTTTGGAGAACAGAGCTGGTTAGATGTGTGAGGTTGGGCAAGCCAAGGTCCCTCTCTTAAAGCAAAGGTGGGGCCTTCTGTCACCCCAGTCCACTAGTAAGGGGATCGTGGAGCATGGCCAGATGGACAAGAGGCCCCCAGACTTCTAGAAAAGGTTCTTCCCCCCACTACTCTCACATTTCGCTTGGCATGTGGGAGCCTGTGGACCTTCCCACCGCGTGGAGGCAGCTCCCAGAGATGAGCGTAGGGTCTCGGCCCACGCCCTTCTCCATCTTCTGGGGGTGACAGCGAGTAATGGTTAGAGGAGATACGGGAGAGGGAGATGCCATGGTCCTGGGTCAGCAGGATGAGTCAAAACCACCTTTTCTTTCCTAATTAAAAGGCACACATCTGTCCAATGTAAGACCTATTTGCAGCCATAACACAGATTCTGTTACTTTTTAGCGCTAAGACACTCTAGAATTCACTTTTTCTTTCCCTTAAGGTGGTTTTGTGTCTTCCAATAGATTTTTAAAGACTTTCACGAAGGAGCCATTAACTTTGGACCCACCTACAAATACGATGTTGGCTCCGCTGCCTACGATACGAGCGACAAATGCCGCACCCCCGCCTGGACAGATAGAGTGCTGTGGTGGAGAAAGAAGCATCCTTTCAATAAAACTGGTGAGTGAGGCGGGCACACTGGAGAGCTGGGGAGGGTGGATGCTAAAGGCTGCCCTGGGCACAAAACCAGAATCACTCAGCCTAACACTCGGCTACAATTTTCTAGCTAACGCAGATGATGGAAGGTTGCCCCAAATGTTAAGCCCTTTGGAAGCTGCATTTTGAGAGCCCCTCCTGGCTTCTGGAGACTCTGACCTCCCAGCAGGCCTGGCCTGGCTTTCCCCATCTCTGAATCACAGCTGCTGCACCCTACCCTGTCTTTTATCTTGGGAGAAAGAGAAGCAAAATATTGGGATGCCTGTCCCTTTCCTCTCGGTAGTTTTTCCAGCCCATTTTGCTCAGCCAAACTCTTATCTGCCTAAGGTTCCAATTCCAAATTAAACAGGAACAAGACACAGTAAAAATAAGAGCATTTTTTTAATCCATTGGTTGTTGAGTATGTTTTGAACAATTATTGATAGCAAGCTGGGAAGTGAAATTTGTTTGAAGTTAGGACATCTTAAGCTAGTACATAAACACAACAGTGCCACAGTTTGGGTGAGAGGTCTGCTGAGTTTTCAAAGCCAGGAGAATACTTTTGCTCTTTCAGATGAGTTTGTGAGCATCTCCATTGCCCAGGGTATGGAAAGGCAGGGGCCAGCAGCAGTTCTGGTTTCCAAGGTCCAGCACCTGCCACTGTGTGAATAGCTCATGTGACTGTTATTCCTGGGCCCCCAGTGGAAATGTGGCAGCAGGGACAGCTGCATTCCAGACCATGTAGTCTCCTGGACAAGGGTGGTTCGTGGTCATGGTCATGACTGCTCTGGGTAATCTGCCAGTAAGGAACTCCTTTAACGATAGGCCACAAAGCAACTGGAGCCTAGCTTCACGCTCCAGGGGATAAGGCCAGTGAGCTCAAGCCACGGTGGTTTGGGAGAGAGCTCTCGGCTAAGGCATTCATAGCCACATTCTTGTGTATTGATATGGTTTTGTGTTACATGTATTTTTGTGTCTCTTGAATGAACTCTTGTGTGTAGCTGGAGAACTCAACCTTCTAGACAGCGATTTGAGCAGCAACACCAAAGTCGGACACACCTGGTCTCCCGGCAACCTCAGGTACTATGGTCGTGCAGAGCTGCAAGCATCTGATCACAGGTAAGATCCTTTCTGGGGAAGGCAGTTACCTCTTCCAACCCCAAGGAAGCCACAGTGCTGCCCCGTGTGTGTGTGTGTGTGTGTGTGTGTGTGTGTGTGTGTGTGTGTGTGTGTGTGTGTGTGAAATGCACTAATGAACAAAGAATCAACAAATACCTGTGTAGCCACTGAGAACTAATAACTATTGGCATTTTGTCATCACTTTGTATTTTAAATGATATCATTCAAAGATGAATATTCTACTATTTTGTGGTTTTAAATGTTCTTTAAATGATGTTGCCATGTAGCATGGCTTTCTTGTTAGTATTTTCAAGATAGAATCATGCTGATATTGGCAATCAGGCTCACTTTTTTTGTGACTACTGCCCAGCATCCCACTAACCAGATCTGTGGAGTTCACCCATTCACTGACTGATGAATATTTTTTCTAGTATTTTTTTTCAGCTTTAATTGAGTTTATTGGTACATTTTAGGGATACAGTACAGTTACATTCATTGTTGGGATCTTGTACCTCTACATGACAAGTCTTGATTCTCATTTTTTCCCCTTACCTCTGCCCTCCCTTCACCCCCTCCTCCCCTCCCCATCTACAAACACTTTATTTTCATCTTTTCATTCTCTCACATTTTTTTCTTTTCCCTTTTTACTCTTCCCCTACCCATCCCACCTTCCCTACACCTTTAGCTCCTTTCTTCCCATTTCAAAATGTCAGTAATCTTATTAGAATCTTATGCTTGTTGCAGATTATTCACACCAGGGAAACTATTCGGTATTTACACATGTGTGCCTTATTTATTTCACTTAGGAGTATATCTTCAATATGTATCCATTTTCCTATGAATGAATCTATTTTCTTGTTCTTTATGGCTGAGTAATATTCCATTTTATAGAAAAACCACATCTTCTTTATCCAGCCCATTTGCCCATCTGTTGGAAACTGGATAAAGAAGATCTGGTATTTTGTTGTTATAAATACCATAGCATTTAAACATCTGGGATTCAGGGATATTAAATAATCTAAGTTGTTGCTCTAGCCTCAGGGACTACACACTGAGGCTGGAAGGAGGCAGCAGACCATGAGGAAGAAAATGGTCTAGTGTTAGCTGTGGAACATCTTGCGGAGAATTAAAAGAAGGTGGCATTTGAGGGTGAATAAGGAATTTGATCTTCCTATAGCTGCTACCAAAACTATTACGATAATTTCAACTCCTTCAAGGAAAGAAATGAAGAAGGTGGTGAACAACATTTGGTCAGCTGATATAATAGGTCTAAATCTTTACAGAACTATACATTTTTAGATGTCTGTTGTTACTAGAACATGCTAGACATGTATCTTGCAAATCTTCCAATGTACAACTTCAAGCTTTGCTAGTTGGAGGAGTTCAGCTAGAAAACTTTAGCCAGCATCTATTGAGAGACCTTATGTACTAGTCTATTCCTGGCATTGAAGTTAAGTAATGAGCAAAACAGATAAGGTTATCATCTCATGGAATCTTCTAGAAGGAACAAATAATGTAGATAGGACAAAAGAAAACAGTAGTGGCAAAGGTGAGATTAGGCTTAGTGCTGTCTTCTCCCCACTGTTCAGGAAAGGCTGTCCTTAGTCAGCCTTGGAGCAAGGCCTGACAAGAATGTGGCTGTCTGAGAGAAAGCGTTCCCTGTGGACACGTACCTGTTCACACTAAGGAGCCCAAGAGAACAGACAGGCTAGAGCGGAGAGGGAGGGAAAGAGCCACAGAGTTGAAGTGAGAAGGAGCCCCAAACCCTGTGTTGCCCTGTAGCTGGGCTAGGCACTAAGTTGAGGAGGGCTTTTCAACAGAACCCCCGAAAAGACTGCAGTGGGGCAAGGGTGGGAGCAAGGAGCCACACACACACAGCAGCCATCAGAATGAGCAGGGAAGACATAGGTGGTGGCTTTGGGTGATGGGCCAGGTTCCTGGTGGTTGGGGTCCTCTGGAGGTCTTCTGGTTGCTGCCTGTGTCCGAGTTTGTTCCTTGTCATTACTGAGTGAATAAAAGCTGGCTGCTTCAGCTACTCCTAGGTACAGCTAGTCACACATGGGGGGAAAGGTCTTGCTGCTGAAGTCTTCTGAACTCACTTGCTCAGTGTGTGTCCCTGTGTGAGTTTTCTCAGGCATCTATTTTATTGCTTTAGGTGGAAAAGAAAAAGTAATAAATTGGGAGGAGAGGATAATGTTACCCCATCCTCTCTCTTAACTCTTGCAGTATTCTCTGGTTTTAAAGGGTGCCACCATATTATCACGGATATTTTTTGAGGCAGAGTCTCCCTGTGTTGCCTAGTCTGGCCTTGAACTCCTGGGCTCAAGTGATCCCTCTAGTCTCTGCTTCCCTAGTAGCTGTGACAATGGGTGTGCACTATCACCCTGACAACAAATCTCGTTTGTATTTTTTTCTGGTGCTGGGCCTCAAACCCAGATCCTAGCTAAGACAAGTGTTCTACAACCATGCTATACCCCATCTCTGTCATCATACTGTGTGTTACTTCATAACATAGTATTGTAAATCTTTAATAAAATTACATAATTCTCATAACTCATAACCTGCAGCATTGTTTCCTGGTGACCAGTTTTCCTCTGTGTGTGTGTGTGTGTTTGTGTGTGTGTGTGTGTGTGTATCAGATTTCTACATTACTCCCAGTGACTGTATTATGTATGGATGCATTGTAACTCTTTCCCTGTAGAAAACAGTTACATCCTTTTCCCCTCCCATCAAGTGTGACCCGTCAATCTTTGTCTGAAACTCTGGCCAATTCCATAAAGTCCTAGATATGAGATTACTCAATCAAAAGAGATGAGCGGTTTTGAAATCCCTATTCCAAATTGCCAAGTAGCCACGTGAAAAGATTGACTGTTCTGGATAATGGGGGCAGCTTCTCCACACCCTTGGCAGGACCAGGGATTACAATGCGTAAGATCTCGTTTGATAATGGCTAGGGATTTCCAATACTGGATTCCGTTGTCGAAGATATTTTCTTGCAGGCATCATCCTTAAATAAAAATGCTACAGTAACAAGATTGGGAAAAGATGAAAACCAAACCCTGGGCAGAGCAGCTGGCAAACCTGTGGACTCGGAGGATGAGGAGCAGTGGATCAGTCCTGGGGCCTGGGATGCGACCCTGCACCTTGGGCTAACCATTCTCCGCCCTCTCCCTGTGTGTGATGCAGACCTGTGCTGGCTGTCGTGGAGGTGGAAGTGCAGGAAGTCGATGAAGGTGCTCGGGAGAGGCTTTTCCAGGAAGTGTCCTCTTTCCAGGGCCCTCTGGATGCCACTGTTGTTGTAAACCTTCAGTCGCCGACCCCAGAAGAGAAGAATGAGTTTCCTGAAGACCTGCGTACTGAACTCATGCAGACCCTGGGCAATTATGGGACAATCGTCCTTGTCAGGTAACTGCCTCTGATGGGATGTGGGAGTGAGGGTATCCAGTGAGGGCTTCGGGGTGTCAGGAGCCAGGAGAGGTGCCGAGTCATTCCTGGTGCTGATTTGACCTATCTCGTGCATTTCAGGATTAACCAGGGGCAGATGCTGGTGACTTTTGCGGATAGTCACTCAGCTCTCAGCGTCCTGGATGTA
This sequence comes from Fukomys damarensis, assembly GCF_012274545.1. Lineage (NCBI taxonomy): Eukaryota > Metazoa > Chordata > Mammalia > Rodentia > Bathyergidae > Fukomys > Fukomys damarensis. The sequence goes on along the minus strand of NW_022900926.1, from coordinate 26,231,344 downwards.
GATGGTATGAAGGTAAGTGGCCTTGGAGTCACCATTTGGTCACAGCATGGAGTGAACCTGACCTTTCTCGACTGTTCTGTGATCATGTTTTACCCTTTCCTCAGGACCTGTGTCTTTTTCTTTTTCTTTTTTGGAGATAGCATCTTGCTAAGTAGCCAAGTTTTCCAGACTGGGCTCAAATTTGCAATCCTCCTGCCTGAGCCTCCCAGAGTGCTGGCATTATAGGCATGTACCGCCATGCCTGGCTCAACCTGTGTCTTTCTGTGCAGGCACCGTGGGCAAAGAAGCTGTGTTTCTCCATTCTGTTTCTCTGGTGTCTCATGGCCGGCCCTGGAGACTTGCAGGGATCTGGGAGCAAACTCATTGTGGCTTCCGCTGAGTTCCTTGGAGCGTCTTGGTTCCCATCTCTGTGTGCGGGAGACATTCTATCTTTGAGACTGTTTCAGAACATGCAGCTCATGTCATTTCTGGTTTGTTTGTTTTTATCTCTCTCTTTAGAATGAAGTTTTATTCAGTAGCTATGAAGTAGTGAAAGAAGAAAGTAGAATCACCAAACATGACCTAGTTGTTTTTCAAATAGTGAGGGGAAATAGCCAAGACGGGGTTAATGAGATTACAGTGGGGCTTTTCCAGTTGGGATTAACTTGGTACTATTTTAGGCCAGTATTTCTATGGCCTATTTGTCTCCCATGGGTCTTAATGTCTCTCCATCTATTTTGATGTTTCTTTTTCTCTCCAGCATTCTAGTAGTGGAATATTCTCTTCCTCATCCATGCTCTTGTCTTTGGTGATTGGTTTGAAGTCCTTCATTTGCCGTTCTAGGCCCACTCCTGCTTTTCTACCTGCTCTCTGTCCTAGGAGGCTTCCCTGCATGGGCCCTATCAGCAGGCTCCCCGGGCCTCCATTTTTCTTGAGTTGGGCCAATAGAGGAAAAAGGAGAGTGAGGTCGGAGCACTTACTCCCTTAACTCCTAATTTGGAAAGTCACCTCAGTTTGGCTGAATTGACTAAAGGTCACTTCTCTGGTCAGTCTCTTCAGGGCCGCCTTCTGGGTCTGGTAGCAACTTCCTTTTCTGGTCCCTTCCGGAGTTTGTAGGGGTTCCAGTCCATAGTGGGCTGGCTCCAGGACAGGGAAGCATGCCAGAGGAGAGGCAGTCCATGGTAGGCAGGTAGAAGGAAGCAGCAGCAAGCAACGAAGAAGGCCTCCCTTTCCCTCTTATATCATCCAGGCTTCAAGCCTTTTGGTTGGTGCTACTCACACCCAAGGTGGGTCTTCCCATTATCCACACCCAGAACTATGCTAGTTCTAATCAGTGGACTAATTTAGTAATCACATACCCTTAATTCCAGTGTCATACACCATAGATCCAGCCAGCTCCAAAAAGCCCCATCTATGAGTTCATAAGGCTTTAGGGGAGACATCTAGATACAAGCCGTAACATTCCACCCTTGGTCCCAGAAATGCACATCCCATTATGCAAAAGGCGTTCAGCCATATCTAAGAGTTGCCAGTGTCCTAACTGTTTCAGCACTGCTGAAATGTCCAAATCCAAAATCTTCTCTGAGATTTAAGGCAAACTCTTATCTGTGAGCCCCTGTACAAATGTAAAGAAAGTTAAACACTTCCCATGAATTCTGTTTTGATAAAACCTTGGTTTTAGGGGTCTGCAGGGCAGGGACGGGACGGGGGCCAGAGCGGCTGGTGGTTGTCAGGAGGGGTGCGTCCAGGGAACTGGGGTGCTGGGAGACACTGGACTGCAGCCTAAAGGGCCGATGTGGACCTGGCCACTACTGATAGCCCCAGCTGGTACAGTGTCCTCACCTGGTTCCATGTTGGCGCCCGTTCAGGGCACCAAGAGCCACCCAGCCTGGCAGGTCCTGAATCGGAATTTGGAAAAGACCCTCGCCCTGTTCAGAGGCCAGGGGTCCTCTGAGCTTCCGAGGGAAGTGTATGGAGCACTGGGCACTACAGTCTGTCCTTAAAAGGTTAACAGAGACCAGCATCTGTAACAACCCGGTCTTTCGAGGAGACTTCTGCCGCAGAAGCCTCGGAGTCTCACAGTCTCCGGCCAACCCCACATTCCAGGCCCATCCGGTTCTGGAGTTCTGGATGTATGACAGGAACTTCTGCATCTCTCCTTTCCCTGCCTTTTGTTCCCCTAGAAGAGTACAGAGGCATGTCCTTAAACCAACCCACCTCCCAAAGAAACAGCCTGAGTTTCTCAGAGTTGTTAAAAGTCATACCAACCTCTAGGAGACCCCAGGTCCTTCTGCTGCAGGGCCATGCCAGACTCTTAAGAGCAGGCAGTTGTGATCTGAGGTAACTGATCACATCCAACTGTGAAGCCTCTTGTCAGAGGTTGCAGAAATTTCCTCACCAGAAGTGGACAAGCTTGGTCAGGCAGGCATTATGCCACAGCAGCTCCTGATGACCCTGCCCTCCGAGGCCAGCACCTGGGTGAAGTTGCGTCATCCAAGGAAGGCCATGGAGAGGGCACCCCTGTGGGAGGATGTGAGTAAAATGTTTGAAGGAGAAGCTTTGATATCTCAGGATACTAATGAGACCCGGGGAGGAAGTTTAGAGGATGAAGTGATTCCTGGGCTCCTGACAGCAGAATCCCAGCAACTTGAACTTCAAAGACATATGTGTGGACCTCACCCAGGAGGAGTGGGGACAGCTAGCCCATGCTCACCGGGATCTGTACTGGGAGGTGATGCTGGAGAATTATAGGAACCTGCTGTCAGTGGGATGTCACTTTTCCAAGCCTAGTGTGATTTCACAGTTGCAGAAGAGCCATGGCTGACAGAAAAAGACCTAGGAGATCCCAGCACAGACTTGAAGAGTAAGACAGAAACCAGCAGGTCAGCCCCAAAGAATGACATATCCCAGGAGCAGTTATATCGTGGCATTATGATGGAAAGTTTCATAAGTGATGATGTCATTAATTCCACACTAAAAAAGTCTCCAGATATGATGTTTTAGAAGGGCACCAGGAAACCTATTGGGGAGATGTGAGACAAGCCATTTCGTCCCACAAAGAGGCCAAGAAGCTAAGAAACTTGGCGAAAGTATTGTGAGTTCAAGTATTAGCTTAGAACAGAAGCACGATAAATGTGACAGCCCTAGAAAAAAGAAACAAATACAAATTAGACTTGAGTAATCATCCAATGAGTTGCATAAGAGCAAAAAATCTTTGTAATATATGTGAAAAATGTTTAAACAACCCATTCACCTTACTGAACACATGAGAATTCATTCTGGTGAGAAGCCTTTCAGATGTAAGGAGTGTGGAAGGGCCTTTAGTCAAAGTGCATCTCAACACACACCAAAGAATCCATACGGGTGAGAAACCCTTTGGATGTGAGGAATGTGGCGAAACCTTCAGACATTGCTCATCACTTAATCAACATCACAGAACTGACACTGGGGAAAACCTTATGTATGTGAGAAATGTCAGAAAGCCTTCAGTCAGAAGATTAGCTTGATCCAGCATTTAGGACTCATTCTGGAGAGAAACCCTTTACTTGGAATGAGTGTGGAAAAACCTTCGACAGATTAGACCCCTTAATGAACATGCAAGAATTCGTACTGGGGAGAAGCCCTATGCATGCCCTGCGTGTTGTAAAACCTTTAGTCATAGAGCATATCTTCCATGCCACCAAAGAGTCCACACTGGAGAGACCCTACAAATGTAAGGGATGTGGGAAAGCTTTTAGGCGGAGGATACACCTTAGCAACCATAAAACTGTTCATACAGGAGTGAAAGCATATGAATGTGACTGCTGTGGAAAAGCTTACAAGCATGATTCATCCTTTAAGAAACATCAAAGACATCACACTGGAGAAAAACCTTATGAATGCAATGAATGTGGAAAATTAGCTGTAATTCATCACTTCACTGACACCATGAAATAACACAGAAATGCACCCCAAAATATTGTATAAAAAATAATACCTGATAGAGAATAGAAGTCAGCTCTAAATCAGTGATTCTAAAGCTTTAAAATTTCAGGACTCAAGATTGAGAAAGTGATATGATGGCAACTTTTAATTTTGTCAACTGTGTCAATGTGTTCATTAAAAACAAAACCTTGGTTTTAAATTTGCATGGAATACAATGCCGGCAATGATAGTTTCAACTTTTATTTAGACCAACTGTGTGGAGGTTGTGCTGATCCCACCTTAATAAAATGTAGAGATGGGCCTTGCACCTGTACAGGGGTCGTAGAGAAGCACTTTGTGACCAAGGGAAGCTGTGGTGACCTTTCTGTTGTTCCCTCTCCCTTTGCTACCCTCACAGGTGAAAGGCAGAGCGGTGAAGATTAGACCAAAGACAAAAGACTGGCTGAAAAGTTTACGAGAGGAGCTTATTCGCAAACGGGACAGCATGGCCCCCGTGTCCCCCACCGCCAATTCCTGTTTGCTGGAGGAAAACTTCGACTTCACGAGTTTGGACTATGAGTCCGAAGGTTAGTGATCTGCAGGAGAGGCAGGAAGCAGCTCTCTAGCAGTAGCAGGAGATTTTGAAGGCCCCTCCTGAAACCCTGCCTTGCAGAGGTGATGAGGAACGGTTAGAATGGTGGGTGTGGAGCACAGCCTGTGGTCCAGCACAGTGTGGGATGGGGCAGGAAATGGTAAAGGGACCCAGACACGTCCAGTCCTACACTAACAGAAGCTTGGAGCTGCGAGGGTGAATGCGGGGAGCTGGCCCTGGTGCCGTGCCCGCTGGGGATGTACAACGTGACCTGTCTGAAAGGCTGGGCCATTGAATGGGAATTGTTTTCTCCCTCACTGTAACGCGTTCCTCCTCAAGGGGATGTTCTAGAAGATGACGAAGACTATTTAGTGGATGAACTTGGGCAGCCTGTGGTCTCAGACAGTGAACTGGGGGGAGATGACCCTTCTGATGCCCCCAGCTTCACAGCAGTGGCACCTGCCAGCAAGTCACCTGCCCTGATCAAAAAGAAGCAGCGTCCGACATACAAAGGTAGCGTGGCCCTCGTTTTCTCACCAAGGTTGGGACAGAATATCGTCTTGTCCATCACATGGGTGTGCAGGTTCCGGAGAGGCCCAGCTGGGAAGGCACAGAGTGTAGAACCAGGCTCTAGGCAAGACTCCAGCCGTCACATGCAGATTTCCGCCGGGTCTTTCATTTCTTCTTTACTACTTGTACCTCCATAGACTACTGCCTTCCTCCATCCTGTTTGTACTTCCTGTTTGTGGCCACAGTTTGTGACTGGTTTTACATTTGTGATTTTTTTTTTCCCCTGCAACTTTTCTGATTCAGTTCCTTAAAAGATATCTAATATCTATATCCTGATGCATTGTTTCATTCACACAATACTATATTTTATGCAGTCATATTATACAGCCTTAAAAGGAACTAAAAGGTCATATGGCATGAACTGAATACCCCTGGATTAAATGGTAGATGAATTCTTTTGTGTAAGCTTAAAAATCTGGTAGCTTTACATAGCTGGAAAGTAAAATAAAATAATGCACATTTCAGCCTTAGACCGAAATGATGCTATTCTGCCCACACTTGGCTCCTGCCGTTGGTTACTGTGTCCCGGGTGAGGGGCTGCACTCACCTTCGGGAGCTCAGCATGTGTAGGGACCTGTCAGCTGGGGCTAGGGCAGAGAACAGGACTGAAAGTGAACTCAGTGCTTCTAGGGGAGGTGCCTTGCTGGGAGAGGTAACAGACCTCCCGTGCCCCTGGGACCCTCAACCAACCTGTGTCTTGCCTGTCAGGAACCATCTGGAACTTCCAGATGTGCAGTTGCTGAGTCCCGCCTTAAGGTGTTGGGTTGGGCAGGGGTAGGACAGGCCACTTGTAGTCTGGCATTTCATGAAGTCCTGGGTGGGTGTGATGCACACCTAGGTTTGCGGGGGAGGTTCTGCCTCTATCAGAGTGTTGGGGTGGTTCTGTGTGTTCTCACCCAGGAGCCCCAACACTGGCATGGGAGTGGCTGAAGGCCTGTGGTTTTCAGAGGTGAGGCAGCCTTTCTCTGGGAATGGCCGCTATCAGGCAGCCTTTGGGGACCAGGGCAGCCAAGAGTGCAAATGTCTGTTGAATGAATAAACTGATTGAGCAACAGAGTGCTGAGGCAGGCCTGGCCTCTGGCGGGCATTGAGAGAACATCTCCTCAGTGCTGGGAGGTGTTCAGCCATTCCTGCGAGGAGGAGTCCCTCTGTCTCCCCGGTGCCATCCCCTTCTGACCCTACGTGAGGCTGACCTGTTGGATTCGAAGAGCAGGGTGGCTGAGCCCAGATGAAGTGAAAAGGGCTATGTTGCCATGTGGAAAAGCGGTCCTATAACCGTTCTGGGTTTATATGTTATGAAACGGAAACCGGTACCTCCAAGTGTCCCTTTTGGCCTCTTAGAAGGGATTGTGAAGCCCAGCACAGTGGCACATGCCTATAATCCCAGCACTCAGGAGGCTGAGGCAGAAGGATGGTGAGTTCAAGGATAGCCTGGGGCTATACAGTGTGACTTTATCTAAAAAAGGGTGGGTGTTCAGAGCCATTCATACTGGCACTCAGAAGGTGGCCGGCAGAGCTTGCCATTGGAGAACAGTGGCATAGGAGGGTGAATATTCTCAACTTCCAACAGAGGTCACATTTTAGATTAAGGAATTAACCATTTGTCCTTCCAGAGAAATCTTTAGGGATTGTGATTTCCACTGTCTCTGTAGAAGTCTGGTTGATAATTTCAGAAGGAAAGAGGCCTTGTGTATAGTTCACTCAATGTTCCAAGCAGGCATTGGGTGTCCCCACCCGAGCTTTTAGAAAGGGATACCGTCCCTGACCCAGAACTTGGCTGTCCTAAAGCTGCTGTGCTCAGCTTCTGTGCAGACCCAGGTCTGAGCCGCACTGTGAAACTATCCTACTCACACCTGCCATGTCCCCCAGACGATGCTGACCTGGTGGAGTTAAAGCAGGAGCTGGAAGCCGTTGTGGATTTCCGCCACCATTCTCCGAGCAGGTCTCTTTCGGTCCCCAGTAGGCCTCGGCCACCTCACCCACCACAGAGGCCGCCCCCTCCAAGTAAGACTTCGCTTGCTTGCAGCTTTGCCACGATGCCTGCCGCAAATAACTGCACAGCTCCTGCTACTGAACAAGGGATATTAAACAGGCTTTTTCCACACCATAGGCTCCTTTTTGTCTCAAATCTAGGATGTGTCTGATATCAGAAGTGGCTGCATTTTACGTGCAGATTAAGTGAGTCCTTATACAACTCTGCTTTTTCCTGCAGCTGCCTTCATCCCAAAACCTTTAGGGTTGAAAGTTGGGGCTGTGGCTTCCTGAGGGACTTCTCTAGTTTGTCAGAGGTGGGCTTTTCCTTCCTTGACTGCACCCAGCTCTCTCCCTGCTGCTCCAGAGTCTGGTCAGTCCAGGTCCCTACTGTGCATGTCTCTAACCTAGTCACAGTACACAAGCTCCTGTCCCGTAGTCCTCGCCCTCAGAATGAGCCCTACCCTAGCCTGAGTCTCATACCATGATGTGGAGGTAGCTTTTCTTCTGGCACCTCAGATAATGCTTATCCTGTCAAACCTGCCTTAATAACCTGAAAATAAAGCTTCACTTTTCAGTCAGTTTCTATTTTACCACAATAATTCACTTCTTCCTGTCAAAAGTGCTAGTCAGATATCACCTTTCCTAAGCCATGACTTTGAAAGTTGAGTTCGCTGTGCCTAACGTCCCAATAAAAATCTACGGCAAACCAAGAAGTACGTAACTTTTTGAAGCATACTTTTGCTTTCCCAAACTTATACTCAGAAAGCAAAAGAAAATATAATGTAAAATGTATCTGGGCTGGTGTGCGCTCTCATAATCTCAGCCATTTGGGAGGCTGAGGCAGGAGAATCACAAGTTCAAACCCATTCTGGAAAAATGAGACCCTATTTCAAAACAAAACATTTTAAAGAGGTTTGGGGAAGTAGCTCAGTGGTAGAGCACTTGCCTACTACCATGCTGAAGTTCCCGTATTCAATCCCTAGTACTACAATAATTTTTTAAAAAATTATTTTTTTAGTATATATGCATTTATAAAAATCATAGACACACTGAAGCTATGTATTCCACTGTACATGGTATATAAATTTCACATTCATTTTTATTTTTTTTTAGTTTATTAGCACAGGTAATATAGTACTTAATATTTACATTCCTTATGGGACGTTGGTACATGTACATAACTTTTTTTTCTGTACCAGGAATCAAGCTCTTGGGACCTTGTGCTTGTGAGGCAGATGGCAGCACCACAGAGCTGAATCCCCAGCCCTATATAACTCATTTTAATTCTTTTTTTTTTTTCCATACATTCCCTTCCCCTCGCCCCTCCATTCCTTGCTCCTCTTCCTTTTAGTACATACTGGCAGTACGTAATGTTTACATTCCTTGTACATAACACATCCCAGCTTCTTTTATTCATCCCTTCTCTGCTCCCCATCTCTTGATCCCCTCCCCCGCTCCCTACTTCCTTTTTAATTTTGTTCTAAAATAAAATTTATACATCGCATATTGTGAAGATTTTTATAGAGGACTATAAAGAAAACAGATTCAAAAATTTACTTGACTACCTCCAGATAAGTTTTGGACCAAACCCTAGCCCCAGCTGACAGGTCCCTACACATGTAGTGTGTTTAAAAAAGTGTTTTAAATCACTTAAAAATCAATTTTTAGGGCCGGGATATGGCTCAGGGGCACCATGCCTGCCTGGAAAGTGTAAGGTCCTGAGTTCAATCCCTGGTACCACCAAAAAAAAAAAAAAATCAATTTTTATATTCGATTAGAATCCCCCAGGGTGTTAGATTTCAATTTTCCCTGAATTCCGTCTTCTCCAGAGGATCCACGTTAGAAGGCCAGGCCACAAGAGAATCAAAAGAAACTTTTTGGTGGGGAGGTGTGGTTCTGGGGGTGGAACCCAGGGTCTCATGCATGCTTGGCAGGCGCTTGTCTACTGAGCTGTGCCCAGCCCCAGAAGAACCTGTCAAAGGGCCTGCACTGTGAGCACTCCATCCTCAGCGCACAGCCTGTCTGCTTGGCCACGTCCTGGGGATTCTTGCAGCAGGCAGGCCAGCTGTGACATTGCTATAACTGAGACTCTGCCCTCTTTGGGTTTTACAGCTGGTTTGATGGTGAAGAAGTCAGCTTCGGATGTGTCCATCTCTTCCGGCACCCACGGGCAGTATTCAATTTTGCAAGCAGCAAAACCTCTGCCGGGAGCACCTCAACAGCCGGTGAGTCTGTGTTCAGTGCCAAGGAAGCCAGTCAGCATTTCACACCCAAGGGGCCTAGCCCAGAGGCCACACAAGAGTGCATCTTCTCAGGGGATAGTAGATCTCCCTGTATTCCAGCCCTATGCTGATTAGCAGCCCCTCTCTGCAGGCTAAATGGTTCTAGAGAAAGCTGGCTTGGAGGAATGATCCCAAGGATCCTGCAAGGCAGAAATGCTGGCGTTCAGATGCTTCTGTTTCTCTGCTTTTAAGTCTGGCTTTTGCCCTTTTTCTACAGAGCATTGATTGGTAGTAGGGAGAACAGGAGAAATTCAGGTCAGTCAGAAGATAAATGATGGTCATGGTTAGTTAGAGAAGAGTCTAAAGAGAGACCTCCTGGACCTAAAGAATGGAGTAGAGGAGCCCAGCAAGAGTAACCATCTTGAGGATAGCAGAGACAGGGGTGGGGACACAGAGGGCTCAGGAAGGAGGAGATGGGCATGAAGCCCAGTGCTGCTGGGCCAGGAAACTAGAGACACTGGAGAGCTGGGCCAGGCAAGTGCGTGCAGTCACAGGTGAAGGGGTCAGTCGGATGCCAGTCGTCTGCAGTGATGAAGGTGGGCCCTTAGAGATGCGGAGACACAGGGTGAGGTGGAAAATGTATCTGTACAGCATTCCAGTACTCAACTAGGCCATTAAAGATGTGGCTCTGATTCTGCGGTCCAGCTGATTTGAAGATAGAAGGTAGATTTGTCCACATGGCAAAAACCTGTTAACACCTCGTTTAGGAGACAAAGGTCATCACTGTACTCCTCTTGGAATGAGAGTGCTCCAGGGAGGAGGGACTTAAGAGATAGACGTGAGTTGGACTCTGTGTTTTTGTCCCCATTTGATGGGACTCCCCACACCCCGCATCACATACCAACCACCCTACCTGTGCAGACCAAAAGGTGGTGAATGTACCATGAAGGCTGTCTTCCTACCTGTGTTAATACACTTCTCTTCCAAATTCTGTCCTCAAGCCCAAAGCTAGAACTGGAATAAGCAAACCTTACAATGTCAAGCAGATCAAAACCACCAATGCTCAGGAGGCAGAAGCAGCGATCCGATGTCTCCTGGAGGCCAGAGGAGGTAGGTGGGCTTTGGGATTTTCCTGCCTGGCTGAGGAATACTGACTCCTTTTCATCCTCTTACTGAAAGTGGTCTAGAAAAGAACATAACATTTTTGGAGGCAGAATTAAAACTACCCTTTTGCAACAGTTTGTTTATTTAGATTTATTGTCCATGTAGTTATTTCTTTGAAATTCAATAAGTATATAAAATAATCCCACGAGTATTAAGCAGCCTTTAAGGAAAAAATGTTTTAAAAGGTTAATGTTGCAGGTATTAACTCATTCTGCTGGCTCCATTAAAAAGAGGTAATTAGGTTGTGTGCTCTTATTTCAGGCACAAAATCTTCATTGTAATTCACTGGCAAGCATACATGAATTCTGTCTTGTGAGGCCAGAGGGACCTCACTGCCTGTTAATTTTTCATTGCTGTTACTTCACTTTAACCCATGTTACCGTGTTTTGCCTTGGTACCTCCTCCATTCCTTCACATCACCGCTAACTAATATTTGTTGTTTTGGTTTTGGCTTTGTACCAGTATCTATTTTGTAAAAAGAGGTGAGATTATTCCCTTTGCAAAGGCATATGCAGTTACAATCACCTAATTTGCTTTTAGCCAGTGGACTTAACCTACTTGGAATTCTCAAACAACATTTAAGGACAGCATGAGTTGGAAGGCTGAAAAACACTGGTGTAGGATTATACACTATAGATTTTTTTAATTTAAAAAAACTACCCAATTTTAAATGTAACTGTATTGTTTGCTTTAAATGTGCCAATAAATTTAATGGGGGGAAAAAACTGGATGTAACAGTTGACTTGTCTGTTGACTGATGGCTAAACCAGGGCATCTCTATGCAATGGAATATTATTCAACCATAAAAAGAAAATACTTGATACATGCTACATCGTGGATGAACTTTGAAAATGTTATACTGAGTCAGACACAAAAGGCTACATACTTTATTATTCTCTTTACATGACTGTCAAGGATCAGCGAATCCATTGAGTCCAAAAGCTATTCGAGTGCAGGTTAAAAAGAGGAGATATGGGAAGCAACTGATACAAGTTACAGGGTTTCTTTTGGTGTAATAGAAGTGTTCTGGAAATAGATTGTGGTAGTGGCTGTGCACTTTTGCAAATACAGTATATTAAAAGCCACTGAGTGGTACACTTAAAGTGGGTGAATTTTATGGTAAGTGAGTCATATTTTAATAAAGCTGTTTTTTTTTAAAGGCTCTAGAGATGTAGATGTTAGTAGTGGTTTGAGGTTTGAAATCTTCCACCATCCTAGCTTAACATTTCCTTGATCAAGGGCCTATTAGGATTTTGATGCATTGCATTTCTGCCTTGAGAAATGTAGCTATGCAGGAAGCTTTGCATGTATATCAGGGCCTCACTGATCTCCCAGCAGGACCATTCATAGACCTCACATCCTCACCCTTGTTGAGAAGATGAGCTTGAAAAGAGGGAGCTGGACCTAACTGGTTGGTCCAGACAATACTTAAGGATTTTTGTTTTAGGAAAAAAAGATTACATTGAATCTATAAGATATAAATTTGTCCAAAGATTAAATCGTGCAGTGTAGCCAGGCGTGGTGGCGCATGCCTGTAATCCCAGTACTCGAGAGGCTGAGGCTGGAGAATCATTGTGAGTTTGAGACCAGCCTGGGCTACATAGTGAGTTCCAGGTCAGTCTCAACTACATAGTGAGACTGTCTCAAACAAACAAACAAAAACAACAACAACAATCACAAAATCATGCAGTGGATTGCCTCATCCTCACACTTGAGCCACAGGATTTTATGTTCCAGGCACTCCAGAAGAGGCTGTAAATTCCACGACCCTGAGGGACCAAGGATCCTCCAAACCAGAGCCCTCCCTGGGACCTCCACTCCTACCCTGTCGCCCAGCACCCCGGGTTCCTGCCATCAAGAAGCCAACCTTGAGGAGGACGGGAAAGGTAAGAACCTAGTAGCATGAGCATCTCACTCCAAAGTTACTCAAATGGTCCATTAGTTAAAATTACATCTCATGGGTAAAAGTCTAGTTGAATTTGGTTTCTCTACACATTGTCTTGAGTCCCACCCATATCTTTGAGGAAAAGTTCTTCTGACAGCCACTTTGTCCCTGGCCTGCCTGCTGCATCTTAGCCCCAGCTGAGCAGGAGCAGCAAGAAGACTTTCACAGGTTCACTGTGATAAAGGAAACTTGGAGAGACTGTGCTTCCTCACTGTGGGATGCACTCTCCCAAGTGGTCCCAAGTGATCTCCTTCGTGTGTGTTGTGTGTGCTGTGCATGTGGTTTTACATGTACAGATCTTGTGTGTGTTAGAAAAATCATAACCAGTTCCTACATTAGCAGATTTGCTTGCTCTCCTGCAGCTGCTGTCTATGGAGGTCCCACAGCTCTTCTTGCCACTTTTCTTGCAGATTGTTTTTTGCTCTCGCTCTCAAGCTTCTCAGCCTTGCTTACTGCATCAAAGACATGAGTTTGTAAGGACAGTAGCTGCCCAAAGACTGGCACCTATAGACACATCCGGATCTTCCGTTTGATCTCAGTTCTAGGAACGGGACACTCGGTAATCCCTGCCTGGGCATCGCAGAATGCCTGCTGCCTTTCTACCTGTGGACAGTGTGAGGTTGCTCTGGAGTGTCCCGCCTCATGGGTTTGCTTTGTGTTTTCTGGATGGCGTTTGCTCCACGTTGGCTAATTGCCAGCTGTCCATTTTCCATGCCTTCTTGTAAAATGGACCTTCTTTGTCCTCCTCTTTCCTGCACTTCCTTTGTCTTTTCTTCGCAATACGAAGAACAGAAATGGATTCATTTTCCCCACCTGCTGCAAATTGTTAGGTCACAAGCCTGGTAGAGAAAGGAACATGTTGTTCACGTTACTTAAAGAACCAAAGGGAATACTGAAATACTAACTGAAGGGTACTTCTATACAAAAGCTAACTTTCTCTTGTGTGCTTGTTTTCTTTGGGATATTTTGAATCAAAACCAAGGAAATGAAGCCCCTGGGTGTAAAGTTCTCCACTCTTCTATATTTACATGTAAAAGATTCAAGGACAAAGTACATCCATTAATCCTTCAGTTAGCTTAATGCTATAAGTCACTTCACCCTCGCATGTGAATTATCTGCCAAGCCCTCCACTCAAAAAGTGTTTTCAGGGAGGTTTGCTTTGTATAAAGGAAGATTACAACTCTATTTCCTAAGGTACCAGAGGCAGCTTTATTTCCAGTGACTTACTGAGGCCCCACTCCTCTTTCACTGAAATTTGCTGGTCTTCCCAGTCAGTGTGTGTGTGTGCCCTGCGCTTTCTCCTACCTGATCACGTTTCTGGCATCCCAAACATTGTCCAGCCCCAATGGGCAGAGAGGAGCCAGGGATTTAGCTCAGTGGTTCCGCCGCGCAGTGGTTCCGCCGCCTGCCTCACAAGCTCAAGGTCCCGAGTTCAATCCCGGTACCAAAAAATCAAAACAAAACAAATGGGCAGAATGGCCACTCTGTCTCATCCATCTCTGACCCCTGCTGACCACTGAGTGTCTCTATCTTGGCATCCCAAGTGCTGCCTCCTCATTTACCCTGTCTTAACCTTTCTCAGCCCATGTCACCGGAAGAACAGTTTGAGCAGCACCCTGTCCATTTTACAATTGGGCCCCCAGAGACAAGCCTTGAAACGTCCCCACCAGTGACCATCCTTCAAGTCCCTCCTGTTCCCAAGCCAAGAACATTTCAGTCCAGGAAAGATGTGGAGAGGAGGCCCAGCATCAGAAAGCCAGGACCAGATGAAGCCCCTCTCGAGGCACAAGTCACCATGCTACCCCCTCCAGAGGTCCCATCTGTGGTGCCCAAGGTGCCCCCAAGAAGGAAGAAATCTGCGCCAGCCGCTTTCCACCTGCAGGACCTGCAGAGCAGCAGCCAGCTTCTCCAGGGCCTCCCAGCCAGCGGTGATGGGGGCAGCTGTTCACCAGGACCCCAGCTGGACATTGACGCTCTCTTCCCACAAGTGGATTTTCTAGGCACTTCATCTGCCCCAAGCCCTGAAACTAATGGCCCCAGACTAATGAAGCCAGAAGGAGCCTCCCTTCTTGGTGATTGTCAGGACCCCTTCTGGAGCCTTCTCCACCACTCTAAACTGTTGAATAATGCCTGGCTTTCTAAGAGTTCTGACCCTTTGGACCCCAAAGCCAGAAACTCTGGGAGGGCAGAGACAGACCCAGTGCAGCTCAGCACTTCTGCCACCAAGGAGCAGCTGCTCTCAGACCATGGGGGAAAAACCTTTGGCCACTGGGTGACCATCAGTGACAAGGACAAGAGAACAACACTGCAGGTGTTTGACCCACTGGCAAAAACATGACCAATGGACTTTGAAGGCTCCCTTGTAGAATTCCTCCCTATAGACATTGCTTGACTATGTCAAAAAAGACATCTGTTTAAACAAAGGCACAGTGAAAAACCTTTTGTGCATCTATCCTTAAAAAAACACAAATATTGTACCTATTCTCCAATAAGATTATTATTCAGCCACCAAAATATGTTTTCTTTAAGATTGTGAATTTTAAGTTTGTTCTCGAGGGAATGAGAGCCTTCTGTTAGACTCAGTGTATGGATTTTAAGGAAGGAATTTTAGCTAATGAGGTCTAAGTTCTCTCCTTTATGGTGAATTTTAAATTTAGTTTATGTATGTGGTGAGTTTTTGTTTGTTCTTAATTTTCTTCATATTTTACAGATTGGGAATAGCTCTTTGGTGAACCTCTGGAAGGTTATGCGTAAAGGATGACATTAAAAGTAGTTGGGGACATTAACAGCTGTTACTGGCCTACTTTAAACCAGGTTTAGTTTTTTTGTCTTGTTTTTGTTTTTGTTTTGAGACAGGGTCTCACTATGTAGTTCAGGCTGGTCTTGAACTCAGCAACGATCCTCCCGCCTCAGACTCCTGAGAACTGCGATTACAGGCATGCACCACCATGCCCAGCTAAGCCAGGTTTAAAAAGTCGGCTAGAAGCAGAAACTAGGTCAACCAAATGACTATAGACGGCTACATTTCCTTGAGCCATTGTGGTTATTTATGTAGTCAGCTTTTCATATCTTCACACGCCCCGCTCACACATTCAGCCAACGGCTGACCAAAAATAAAACAATTGTATCTGTACTGAACATGTACAGACTTCTTGTCGTTATTCCTAGACATTATAGCATAACTATTTGTGCAGCACTTACACTACATGTATCAGGGGGCATAAGTCATCTAAAGATGATTTAATGTGTACAGGAGGAGATACTTAGGTTCTCTGCGAAGACGATGCATGTTTTATGTAAGACTAGAACATCTGTGGATTCTGGTATCTGAGGGGACTGTGGGACCAATCCCTTTTGGATACAGAGGGATGACTACAGGTATGTGAACCTGGCTTTTGTGTGAATCCCATGGGAGCTGGGGTCCTATACTTTCGGGTTCTAAATACACTATTAGCCCACCCTCAGTTTATTTCATTTTTTTTTTCATTAAGTTTATTGATACATTTTCGGTATACCATACATTGACATTCATCACTGGGATCTTGTCCCCTTACACATGCTGTATCTTGGTTCTTATTTTTTCCCCATTCCCCTACCCTCCCTTCACCCCCTCCACCCTAGCCCACCCTCAGTTTAAATACACTAAAGACATTTCCTACCTCATAAATTGCTGTCGTGTTGAGTTACAGGGGGTGCTTCATCTAATTCGTATCCACTGTCCAACCCTTATTAAACAAAGTCTCATAGACTCTTCTTCCTCTTAGATATCCCATAAAGATACAGATTCAGGAGCTGGGGCTTTAGCACAGTGGTTCCACTGCCTGCCTCGCCACACAAGGCCCTGGGTTCAATTCCAGTACCAAAAAAAAAAAAAAAAAAAAAAAAAAAACACCTCATACAGGTACATGATATTTTCATTGTTACAATCTGAAGAATATTCGTTTTAGCCTCATCTCTCTGGCTGTGGCTTCAGGAAAGAATGTAGTGCTTAGCCCCATATATAGGTTCCCAGGTCACAGTGTCTGAGTTTGCCTATATGGTTATTGAGTTTGTTTTTTTTTTTAACCTATACATTTTGCCTACATGTTTCCAGCATCATGTCTTACCTATTGAGGTATTAAAAAAGGCATCATCGTACTATTGTACACTTTTAAAATGTTACAAGGTCTAGAATCAACTTGATGTGGATATAGTATCTTGAACTGGGCGTTGTGGCACACGTCTGTAATCCCAGCTCTCGGGGGGCTGAGGCAGGAGGATCACTGTGAGTTCGAGACCAGCCCGGGGTACATGATGCGTTCCAGGTCAGTCTCAACTACATAGTGAGACCCTGTCTCAAAAAAAAAAAACAAAAAAAACAAATAGGTATAGTATCTTGACTAATAAGTTCATTGGCGAACTTGCGCCTCCTGCCCTATTTCAGAGTCTTTCATGAATGATACCATATTGTCCTTCAGGGACTTAGGGGGACTCCTGTCCAAAGTACTAAACATCAATGATATGGTCACAGTTTTCTTGCCTGAGATGTACCACTAATTGTTACCTGTCAGACCTGTGGGATTTCAGAATTCATTTTCACTGCCTTCAT
The DNA here is from genome assembly GCF_012274545.1 of Fukomys damarensis. NCBI lineage: Eukaryota > Metazoa > Chordata > Mammalia > Rodentia > Bathyergidae > Fukomys > Fukomys damarensis. Next base: position 26,214,407 of record NW_022900926.1, on the reverse strand, counting down.
CTAGATATATGACGTTACCTAAATCTGGCATTCAAATACAGTATCTCATTTAATCTGAAAATTGATAAAAGAAAAAAATGAGATAAAGAGATAATATGCATAATTCATGAGTTACAAAAGATTCAGATGATCAGTACCCTCTGTGGCACTTAATGTATTTTAAAAGATTATGTTCATCTCTTGTGTTTGTTAGAGAAAAAAAAATGAAGAGTTGGGGCAAGATGGGCTGCTTGGAGAATCTCAACTAACAGGTACAATCAGGAATAGAGAACTGAAAATTTCTTCCTTCAAGTGCTCTTTTCTTTCTTTTCTCTCTTCCTACTTAAATGGAGGTAAGTTTGAAAGCAAATATATGTAACAACTAATCAAAAGCAGGGGGAAGTCCCTGCCACAGAAGTTTTTTTCGATGCTGGGAATAGGCCTAATTTGTAGGTTTCTTTGTTCTAGAAAGCAAGAAGAAAATGAATGATACAGAGAACAGGATGTGATATGCTCTCATAATACAAGTAGCTCTTGAGAACTTGTCAGTAATTATTAACACACAGAACTGTACTGACTTGGGGAGGGTGAGTCACAGGAAAATTACAGTGAGTTTAACATTAAGTGTTGAGCAAGTATTGTTTGGCACAGTGATGCAGTCCTGTAATTCTAGCACTCAGGAGGCTGAGACAGGAGTATTGTTGAAAGTTCAAGACCAACCTGAACTACATAGCAAGACTGCCTGAAAAAGAATAAGTATTATTTCATCATGAATGTTCAAATTTAATGAACAACACAGACTGCATTTTGAATTGGCACTAGGTATGGTTCTCACATCAGTTTCTCTTAAAAACAAGAAAACAGAATAGCTTTGTTTTTTAAAATCAATGCTTACTAATTTGAAGATTTCCCAAGTTAACAGGAGAGTCAGCTGAGGATTTTTGGCTGTAAGCAGCTGCCATAAAGATAAGGGGATTTCATTCTGTGGCTTTTCTTGTTTTTTGGTATCAGGGATCAATCTCAGGACTTTGAGCTTGCGAGGCAGGCACAGTACCACTGAGCTAAATCCCAGGCCCCTGGCTTTTTATTTTTGGTCGGTCTGTCTGCCACCACCAGGCCTTCTTCCTGTGACCTTGCAGTTTGATCACCAATGTTCTGTAACACGATACAGTTGACGGCGTAGTATTTAGGCACAATGCTTTATAGCTCAACACTGTCTCTGACCCTAAATATCATCCCTTTTATAATGTAAATCTCAGACTTCTCACCTATTTTTAAAATTTGTTTGGGTATATGATTGAAATTAGGGCATCTACCCAAGCAATTTCTGTAAAAGCTTAAAGTTGTGGAAGTTTAAGACATTTAACAAGATCCTCCTGGACAAAATGTAATCTATTAAAGCATTCATTTCATAATGAAGTCATTTTGGGGAAGAAGGAAAGCAGCAGAGATTATTTATTGGGATGATAAATCTGCAATATTTCTGAAGTGATATTTGTACCCATGTTTTACAGAATATGTATTAAATATTTGTCTTTCAAAATTGGGCTTTTCAGATATGAAGAGAAGTTTGGAATATCATCTTGGGCTCACCTTCTATTCTGGATGAGATGCAATTGCTAGTTATTCATCTGTGTGAGTTTTTGGCTTTGGGTTTTTTTAAAAACCACATTAAATTGAAAAACAAAAAGTAATAATTGGGCTAATTTTGACTTGAAAGCTACTCAGGAGAAACCACTGCATTGCCATAACACAGTAACTTTATGCTACAATGTAAGACTTACAAGATTCTAGAATTCTTCTATAGGACCTTAGAGCAAACATAAACCTTGAATTGCTATCATGCTTTGAGTGCGTGACTTTATCGAGGCAGAAGGAATATCTATTCTCCCAGTTCTATACAGGTTTGTTCTAAGATAATACACAAAGTATAGATCATAATGTTATTTGTTGAGTTTCATGGATAAGAATATACTGATCTCAAATAGGAAATATGGTTAGTCATCACACATTGAATTCACTTAATCTTAGTGCACCACTCGGGCTTGGATGAAAAGAAAGGAAACAGCTGGGTGCAGAACCATCCTTTCCAAGGTAGTGGGGAGAGTTAGCTTAAAACTCTCATCGCAGGCAAACTGTTTGCTTGTGTCTCAGTGCCATAGAATAGTGCCAGTGAGCGCTTGCCAACAGAGGGTTAAGGACAATTCGAGAGAAGAATGCTGAGAATTTCTAACTTTTATACATTTATTTTTAAGAGCAATTTTAGGTTGACAGCAAAGTTGAAAAAAAAAAAAAATTCCCATATGCCCCCCTTCTTGCTTCCATGAACCTGAATGGTACATTTGTCACAACCTCTGAGCCAATGCTGATAGGACATTGTCACCCAAAGGCCATGATTTACATATTTCCATTTCCTGCACTCTTGGTGTGCATTCCAAGGGTTTGGACAAATGGATCTGCCACAGTATCTCACAGAGCAGTCTCGTTGCCCTAAAAATCCTGTGCTCTGCCTTGCGTCCCTCCCCCACCCATCCCCTCCCAGCCCCCGTGTATTTTTTATTGTCTCTATGGTTGTGCCCTTTTCAGAATGTCATGGTGGTGAAATCACAGAGTATGTAGGCTTGCAGTGGCTGCTTTTATTTGAAATACATATTTACATTTCCTCCACATCTTTCATGAGGTGACACCTCATTTCATTTTAGTACTGAATAATACTCCATTGCCTGGATGTACTATAGTTTATTCACTACTGATGGACATTTTGGTTGCTGCCAAGTTTTATCATTTGATAAGAAACTGCCTTCCAACCAGGTGTGGTGATACATATTTATAATCCCAGCACTCTGAGAGGCTGAGACAGGAAGATAGCAAGTTCCAGCCTAGCGTGGACAATTTAGCAAGACCCTATCTTCAAAATAGATATTTCTTGGGTCAGGAATTTAGCTCAGTGGTTCTGGTGGCCTGCCTTGCAAGCACAATGTCCCAAGTTCAATCCTGGTACCCCCCCCAAAAAATTTTTTTTTAAAAGGTCAGGGATTTAACTTAGTGCAAAGGTCCTGTATTCAGTTCCTAGTATCACCACAACAAATAAACCCTGCTTTCCAAAGTGGCTGTACCATTTAGTGTTCGCACCAACAGTGAGTGAGAGTTCTGTTGCTCTACATCTTTTCCAGAACTTGGTCTTGTATGTCTAGATTTGGACAATTCTAATAAGTATGTAACGGTGTCTCATTTTAACACAAAATTCTCTAATGACACGATGTCGAATGTCTTTTCAAATACTTGTTTGTGCAATGTGTGTAGGTGCAAGCCTGTAATCACAGCACTCAAGAGGCTGAGGATTACAATAACTAATGATTATTAAACCATGAGTTTGAGGCCAGCCTGAGCTGCTTAGTTCAAGGCCAGACCAAGTGGCACAGCAAGACCATCTCCAAAAAAATTTTTTTTTACACTTAAAAAATCAAATACTTGTTTGCCATCTGTGGTGACATGCCATGTCTATTCAAAGCCTATTTTTAATTGGATTGTTCATTTTCTTATTGTTACACTTTAAGAGTTCTTTCTATTTAGTCCTTTCTCAAGATACATCTTTTGCAAGTATTTTCTCTAATTCTGTAGCCGACCTCATTCTCTTGATGTTGTCTTTTGCAGAGCAGAAGGAATAAGCTTTTGGAAAGTAAAGTAAATTTATTTAGCTAGAAAGGATGTTAGCTGATGGGAAAGAATTTCAGGTCCTAAGGCTTTAATCTGTGGGAATCAAGTGGTGGGTAGTGGGATACCCAAATAAATCTGTGTGGTAGAGTGGTTAAGATTAAAGGCTTTTCCTGGATTAATAGCAAAGTATCTAAAATATAGTTTATCAGTGGTGTGAGGCAGGGGTGTCTAATACCTTCTTCCTGAAGGATAATTACAATAGTACCTTACCCATTGTTCTTGCTTCCTTACTTAGGCTTTTATTGAGATTTTCCAATAACAGCTTTGAGATTTATATACTCTTAACTTTTTAAAAAAACATTTTTATTAATTCCAACTTTGCGTCCTTTTTCTATTTTTAAATTTTATTCTTTTCCTAATCTTAAAGGCAGTGGTGGGCTTACTTTTTTAGTCTTTCATACTTAACAATAAAGATACTTAAATTTATATATTTTTTTTGTAATTATACCCTTAACATTATATACCCGACGTGTTGTGGCATGAAATAGTCTCCTTGTCATTAGTTTTGTTAGACTGTAAATTTTGCTTTTATTTTCTATTTTATCAAAGGATTAAGAAACTAATTTCTCAGTGAAGGGTTTTCTTTTTTTTTTGAGATAGGATCTTACTTCATAGTTGAGACTGACCTGGAGATCACTATGTAGCCCCAGGCTCAAACTCACAGTGATCCTCCTGCCTCAGCCTCCTGAGTGCTGGGATTATAGGCGTGCGCCACCACGCCCGGCTTCTGTGTTGTTTTTGCATCTTCACATTACTTCTAATTTGATTGGCGTGTGACCTAACAACATGACCTATAAATACATCTGCTTTTAAAATTTTGTTTGTGACCGTGTGAAAGTTGAATTTTTGAACTGTTCCCGTCCATGTTTATATTTTTTTATTTTAATCACAGCATACAGTATTATGAGTGAGTGTCAGTTCCTCTGTAACCTCGTGGGACAGGTTCTCTCTGCAGGGCAGATGTGTGGGGACCGTGGAGGCTCTAGGTCTAGCTCCATTGTGACCACCTCCCACTGTTCTTACCAAGGTCCCTTAGATCAGTGGTGGTCAGCCTATGGCACGTGTGCCACAGTAGGCTGTTTGTATCATTGAAAACTCACATTCACCATCACTGCTGAGATTTTGTTAAGTCTATGCTTCTCAATTTGTTACAAGGCTTTTGAATCTCTAGACTGAACAATTGATGGCCTTTAATTTTAATCAGTATAATAAATGCCTTTCTGGAGAGAGGCTTTCCCTGAGGTCTTCATATGGCCGTCCAGAATTCTGACCCTCTGGGCTCTCTCTTCTGTGCCCATGGCCTGTGTGTCCCTGTGCCAAGGTGACATGGTTTTATTTAACTCTGATATCTGGTAAAGATGCCTTTCCACTGTGTTCTTTTTCTTTAAAACTATCTTGACTTTTTTTTTTTTGGCTCGAATTTGCTTTTTTAAAATTGATATAGTTTAGATATACATAAGGATCACATTCACCATAGGAAATTTATATCTGTACGTGATATATCTTGCTTTTACTTTTTTTCCCATACCTCTCACCTTCCTTCAACCTCTCTTCCCCTTATTTACAAAAGCTGTTTCCATTTTTCCTTTTTTTCTTGTCCCTTCTTCCCTTTCCCCCTCCACCTTCCTATGTTCCCCTCTCCATTTGAACAAATTTTAAAATCAGTTTGTCAATTTCCACTTTTTAACAGACCTCTTGGAATTTTCAAATGGGGCTGCATGGAATAGAATATGTCTTTACAATATTGCATCTTCAGGGACAGAATATACTTTTCTCCATTTAAGGTTTACAGTAATGTTTCTCAAAATTATTTTTTATTAAAAAATTTAAGTATACGTGAAGTTAGGGAAGTTTAAAACCTCATACATACATCACCTAAGGGTTAACAGTAACATTTTGTTCTTTTTTTTCCTTTGCTGAAATATTATATTTGATTCCTACTTTCAAAAAATATCTCTAACATTTTTTCATAACCTTAATACTGTGATCATATCTAACAATTCTTTAAATTTCATTTGCTATTTTTTGTATACCAACGGTATCACAATCTTGCCAAACTTTCAAAAACTAGTAATTTACTGTATTTTAACTGTATTATACCATCAAGTATAAGATACCACTTAAGAACTTAAGGTGTTCTTAAGGCTTCCAACTACATTATGACAAACCACCTATTGTGAGATGTCAGATATACAAATATTAAAAGTTTAAAATGCATCTTGGAGTTGATAAACTATTGTATTCATCAATACTTTTGGATTATGTTGATGATAATCCGTAAAGAATGGATATTTTTTCCTCCTCATTTTTGTATTTTTTTGTGTCTTATTTTTTCTTTCCCTTGCAGAGCAGGCTAGGACATTTAATACAATGTTAAATAAAAATGTTGATAGCATTCCTCTGTTATTCCTGTTTCCAAAAGGAAAGGTAATTTGCCATTAAGTGTGTGTGTGTTAATTTTTTTTTTTTTTTTTTCTTTTTGGTGGTACCAGGGATTGAACTCGGAACCTTGTGCTTTCCAGGCAGGCAAGGTGCCACTGAGCTAAATCCCTGACCCCATTAAGTATATTTTTTTTTCTTGAGATATCCTTTATTAGATTAATAAAATTCTATTCCTGGCAGTTTTTCATAAATGGTCATTGAATATTATCAAAATATTTCTGCATATATTAAAGTGACGGTGATGTTTCCTTTTATATGCTAACCCAGTGAATTACATTAATCAGCTTCTCAATGCTAAACAAAACTTGCATTCTTAGTATAATTATTAGTATGACTCCAACTTGAACAGTTGTCTTTCATTTTTTGAGACAGGTCTCACTATGCAGTCCAGGCTGGCCTTGAACTCATGGTGATCCTCCTGCCTCAGTTTCCTGGGTGCTGGGATTAAAGACGTGCTCTCATGCCCAGCAGATATATTTTTAAATATTTCTACATTTAGTGTGTCAATATTTTTGCTTAGAAGTTTTACAAATGTGTTCATTAGTGAAAATGGCTTGTTTCCTCTCCCTTTAGTGCGTGGGGGATGCTGCAGGATATAGGAATGGGCTGTGACTGTTCTCCAAGTTCAGGAACTTGGGTGGCTAGGGACTAGCAGGGCTCAGACCTACCATCTCAGCTTTTAAAGGTAATAAAGAACAAGACATATAGGGATGTGGTTCTTATCAAGCTGCGTCAGGCTAAGCAGGGTCAAATTTGTGGGGCTGGTAGGGGCCACTTGAGAAGTGAACTGAGACATCTGTGTTTGGATGGAGCTAGACACATAGGGCAAATGTGATTTAAGAGGAATGTTGAAACAATGGACCATGAAGGGATATGAGCCAGGAGTTCCAGGAAGTTGTCAGCCTGGCAGGAATGGTCCAGGATGAGGCCAATTTTGTAGGGCAGCGATTTGATTACACAACCTTTTGACATCTTGAGTCCAGACTTTGGTGAAGAAACAGTAGGTCTCCTGGAGAAAGGCACAGAACCCACTTTTTTTGTGGTAGTCAAGTCTAGGCTTTGAGAGTTTTGGACACAACAGCAGCCAGTGAGTTGATTTAATCTTGCAGGTTAATAAATTCAACAGATACCTGCTCAGAGTAGAGAAATGGTGAAAGGGGAGTTCACTCAGGCAAGCTGGATGGCGTAGTGTAGAAAGGTGGGGATTGAGTTTGGGTCAGTAGGAGTTCTGTGTGCATCAGAGCAGTGGATTTTGTTTTTTGGCTGGGATCTGAAGTGGTCAGCATGGACAGGGGCAGGGGCTGAGGCTGAACCTGCTTGGAGAGCTGAGAAAAGGTGAAAGGAAACTTTTAGTCTAGCTGGTCCAGTGCCAACAATGGCTTATTCTGAATGCTGTCAGGAGAGGAATTAACTGAACAGCCCAAGACAGTCACTGTTTGCCATTGGCAACTCATTGGCTGGATCAACAGAAAGTGGAGGCAGAAGGTGAAGAAGGTGATCTGTGTTGGAGTGAACTTGATAAAGGTCCTGGAGCCAGAGGCCAGGGATTATTTCTGGGAGCAAAGTTGAGATTGGAGGAAAGAATATTCTCATAATGAGGGAAGGGGCAAAGCACATGAGTTCAGGGAGCCAGAGAATAACAGCTTTCTGCGAAAAACCTGCAGGAAAGAACGGAACAGCCTGAGGTGCTTGAGTTTTAAGATTATAATGGCAGGGTAGAAAGGACAGTGGGAAAGGGATTGGTAAGGAGGACCATGTAGATAGTCTTTTCCATTTGGATGCAAAGTGACCTTTCTAAGGGTTTTGAGGAGGACCTGTAGGCTGGGTGGAAGGGGAGGGGAATAATGAGTGTGAAGGCTGGGGAAGAAGAGTCAGTGAGAGCTCATAGTAGAGCTCAAATGGCCTGAGATGAATGGGAGTAATCTAGGGAATAAGTGGGAGGAATAGAGCCAGAAGAAAGGGGACTGAGCCTTGTGGGTTGTCTCGGCAGGGCTCATGTATGCAGGGGGGCGAGGTGTAGTAAGTCTGACTAGGAATGGTGGAGTTTAACAGCTGAGATCTGGGAACAAGGAAGAGTAATGAAGTGATTTGGGGTCTTTTGGTGTTCGGTGAGAGCAGTGAGTTCTGCTGTTTTGTCAGCTACATTTGTTGGAACTTTAAGGCTTGATGAGATAGTAAGAGGACAGCCACTTTTAGTGGCACAGTGGCTGACGCTCTGAATTTTTATGTGGCTTTTGTTGGTAATGGGGATTTTTGTATAGTGAAAAACCCTGAAGAAGCCAAGGTAAGTGTATGGGTTAGAGCTGTGAGTTTTGCCTTTTGTGAGGTGTTTTTTTTTGTGGGGAGTGTTTGGATCTCAATTACTATGTGTCTGGAGTTAGAGACAATAGTATGTCACCTGGCATCCACTGGGGGCTTGGCAAGTTTTTTGGGGGGTGTGTACCAGGGATGGGACTCAGGACCTTGCACTTGCCAGGCAAGTGCAGTGCTACTGAGCTAAATCCTGAGCCCCTGGTAAGTTTTAATTTATGAACCAGTGATTGGCTGGCTGTGGGAGGGGATTAACATTGGGAAAGTGACTAAGATCACCAGTGAGTTGTTTGAAGGCAGTTGTGAAAAATACCGTGAGCTGGGGAGGGCATGAAGGTATGGGTTTTTTTTTTGCGGGGGAGCATTATAAAGGGGTCTGGCTATGATGCTAAAATTGGGGATCCAGAGGCAGAGAACACCAGCTAAGCTGAGGAACAAAAGTAGTTTTTGTTAGAACTGATTGGATGAGAGCTTTGTGATCAGTTGTAATAGCCTATGAGGTGGGTGTAAGGTGAAACCCCAAATACTGCATGGTGGTCTGAACTATGCCTTGGAAGGTGAGGCACAGTAACTGCAGGAGAGAAAGGAGAAGTGTCTGAGTGGCAGTCTTATGGAGAGGGGCTGCAGATTAACATATCATTAATATAGCAGAACACTTTACTGTTCAAAGGTGGAGTCCAGTTGAGATTGTGGCTGAGAGCCTACCCAAATGAGGACTGTCCCTTGAAGGACTATGTAGGTTTACAGGCTAAGGCACTGGAGGAAGGAGAATGGTAGACTGTGTAGAAAGGGGAGGAGGGTTTTTGAAGATGACTGTTGTCCACAGCTTAAGAAGTAGGTCCCATTCCAGGAGGGGAATGGGTCACTAGCATCAGGAGTGAACTTAAGAGCAATTTAAGAGAGCTGTTATGTAGGGATGAAAAGGCTGGCCAACTCCCACTGCCAATAATGAAGATTTAACTGTAGGTCCCAAGAATGTTGACAAAGAGGAATATGTAGCCCCCATGTGAGGACCTACTTTTGACTGGAGAGTGATGTGCTGTGGGCCAAAGCAGTCTTGCTAGAACAGGTCCCCTTAGATCAGTAGGGCAGGGCATGAGAGTGGATGACCCCAATCTCATTTTCAAGTGATGACAGTCCAGTTTCCAGTGTTTTTTGGTACCAGGGATTGAACTCGGGACCTTGTGCTTGCAAGGAAGGCGGCAGCACCACTGAGCTAAATCCCCAGCCCTGAGCAAAAGAAGTTCTGACTGCTAGTCCCTTGTTAGGGTTTATATCTAGATATCCCCCAAGAGCCTCATGTGCACTTTTGGAAGGTGATTGGATTATGGGGCTAATGGCTGGCTTGCTGTTAGGAGGTGGGATCTGCTCAGAAGAGGCAGGTCTATGTAGGTGTGCCCTAGAAGGGTTTGTCTCCCTCCCCAGATCCTTCCTTCACTTTTTCTGCTGCTATTGTACCATGCCCCTCTGCCATGGCACCAGTGACTATGGACTGAAACATGAGCCAAAATAAACCTTTCCTCCCTAGTTGCAGGTTGTCAGGTATTTTGTCCCAGTATTGAGGGAATAACTAAAGTATATTGTTCTGGTTTTTGTGTGTGTGTGTGTGTGTGTGTGTCAGTCATTTTTTGTTACTTTGATCAATAATAAATACTTCACCCAGTTTAGTTATCTTCACATTGGGAAGTTAGATCCAAACAACCTAGCATTCTATCACTAAAAGTAAACTTCTGCTAACTTTTAAGATGACTTTTTCAACTTAACTTTGTTTTCCTAAGATATATGCTAGGTTATGTTGCAATAACCTGACCAATGAACAAAATGGCTATAATTACAACTTCTACTTCTCCACAGACTTTTAGAATAATTGTTAACCAAAACAGCAAACACTGAAAAATTCAGCACTACATGTAAGTACCAGAAATGCACATTATTCTAGAAATGTATTTATTTATAGTAAAATACTAGATGATTAAAATAAAGTGGTACTTTGGTTCTCAATGTTTTTGTTTGCAAACAGAAGCATTTGGCAAAATTTTGTTTTTGCTTGCAAACTCTGCATTGGGTGATAAGTAGGAACAACGACAGGCATCCTCTCCAAAAGTGTAGAACGAATTAAGTTCACGAACCGAGATAGCACTGTATATGTAATTATATAATATTACTTTAAATTAAGCTAAGGGGATAAAACTAATTAATAGTATTTTCCAAGTCCTTGCGGGCTTGAGTATGTACATCTATTATTACCTTTGCACTCATTTCAAGGGCAACTTAGCTGAGTACATGATTCTTTTCAACATTACTGTTTCTAACAGTTTTTGGTATTTTTAAGGGTCTTTGTTTGCATTTTGAAATACAGCATTTTATTTCCCCCTATATATCTTGATTTAATAAGATTTGCCAGGCAGACCTGTAATCCCAGCACTTGCGAGGACTGTCAGGAGCACAGGGGTCCCTATTCCTTTAGTTTATACTGATAATATCTGTCCATTGAGTTCATAATTGAATAATTGAATAATTTTATTGCCTTTTTTTTTTTTGAGACATGGTCTCACTATGTAGTTCAGGTTAGCCTTGAATTCACTATGTAGCCCAGCTGGCCTCATAGCAGCCCTCCTGCCTCAGCCTCGAGTGCTAGGATTACAGGAATGCACTACCACACCCAGCTATTATCTTCTAATTACTCTGAGCATTTTATTTTTCTTCTCCATCTATTATAGTTCTGCCTCCATCATGGTATCCCTGTAGTAACAGAATTTTCACCCATTTCTAGTCTTTAATGTGTTGTTTGCACATTAATTCTGAAATTGTGCTGACTGATTCGGTTTTCAATTTGTTTCCATGTCAGTACCTTTTTCCTGTTCAGCACTATTTTGTTATCCAAAATTATGTTTCTCTTAGATTGAATCTCTGGTCATCATTTTACACTTTTGTTTTGCTAGGTTAATTTTCACTTAGTTTGATAAACTTCATCAAAATCCATTTGCCTGATAAATGGAGGTAGATTTTCCATTTTATTAACAATAAAAAAATGATAAATGGCTCCCTGAAAAAGTACGGTAATTTTGCAATAGATCTCTCTATAGCCTTTGTTAAACACACAGCTATGATAGTTATATATTAGGATTTTAAGGACAGGGGTTTCATTAAGTTAACGTATAGTCGTTTCTACTGTGGTTTGTCTACCACAGTTTGTGGAAAACAGACAAAGAAAAAGTACCAAACCTACCAAACATCTTCTCCCCATGTCACCCCATTAGCTAGCACATTATTGTTAGCTACATTCATATTTACTACAAGTGGATAAGTCATTCATTGTGTGGCTATATAACAATTAGAAGTTGATATGATAGAGTTTGTTGGTAACCTTGCTTACCTTCAAATGCTGGGCTCCATCTTCATGCCACTTGCCCCCAGTACAGGGGATTAAACTCGGGACTTTGCCCTTGCAAGACAAGTGGGTGCCACTGGGCTAAATCCCTGGCCCTGGGCTCCATCTTCATCTGTGACACTCCCACTCTACAGAGTCCACCATCTTCACAATGTTAAGCACAGACTTAGCATTTGACCAGCAATTCTACTCAGCCAAAATAAGTAAAAACATCTATTCAAAAAAGCCTAACTTTGTACACAAATGATCACTGCAGCATCGACTTCCTGATAGCCAAAAAAAGGACAACCTAGATGCCCATCAACTGGTGAATAAACAAATATAGCATAAAATGGGATAATTTGGGTCATAAAGGATGAACATGCTACATTATATATGAATCTTGAAAACAGTATGTGAAGAATACTGTATGATTCCATTTGTATGAAATATACAGAGAAGGTAAATACACAGATAAGGAGAGCAGACCAGTGCTAACAGGGGCTGGGGACAGAAGCATGGGAAATGACTGCTGAGTTTCTTTTTAGGATAATGAAATACTCCAAAACTAAATGGTAGTAATGGTTGTACAACTGACTGTACTAAAAAACCAATGGGTTGAACATTTTTAAAGGGTGAATTGTAAGCTATTCAAATTATACCTTAGTGCTCTTTTTTTAAAAAGCCCATCAAATGATTTTTAACACAACTTCCAAATGAGTAAGAAAGGTACAGCTAAAGAAAATCTGAAAATGTTGATATGATACATCTGCTTGTAATAGTTTTATTTCATACTCTGGTCAGTAATGGATTAAACTACTGTATCCTTATCTGGGACACATGATAAGCATAAGTAGCTATGATCTGTTAAGAATTACTGTAAGCTAGAATTTAAAAACAAATTTGTTCTCAGCAACATGAAAACAAAAACATGTAAGGAACTCCGCCATGCATGACAACAGTTAACATCAGTGATAATGTGTTAGACAAAGATTTAACTGAAAGTTAAAAACTAAAAATTTAAACTGTTTTTTTAAAAATTTATAGTACATGGATACCCAGAGCAAAACCAGAAACTTCTGTGTTCACTTCTGTGTTCTAGTTCACTCTTCTCTCTGCTCCGTGGCACTTTCACAGTTAGCCGAGCTGCCCAACAGGGCTCCTAGGCGAGAAAAGGGCCTCTCGAGCCCCAGCAGCTTTGCTCCAGTCACCAGGCCTGGTACTGTGCGATTTCTGTAAGCCAGAGTTTCCCATTCTAGCCACTCCTTCTGTCACTACCACGCTGTGTGCGTGCTTTCCTGTGTGTGAATGGACAGCCGCATTCTGTTGTCTGCACCACTCCAGACCATGCTGCTGTCAAACTTTGCATGCCAGGTTTCTTGCATGTATTCACATGGAAAATGGAAGAAGACAGCAGTTAGTTTTCAAGGTCTTTGGCTAAAGTTTCACGGATGAACTGCAGAGTACGTTGGTACAAAAAAGCATCCTTTTTCTTTGGCTTACAAATGTTCAAATGGTTAACATCCACAGAAATCAGATCTCCGATGCCTAAATCTAAAGAAAATAAAAATGTCAATAAATCTAAAAATAAAGACTTCCTCCGTGTCAAGACTGAAAGGAGTTAAAGGGGTAGTCTCAATGCTAACTTGGTTGTGATAAGAAGATAAAGGAAAGTAACAAGAAAATGTGTTACGTATACGTATCAACTCTCCACAATGAAATTTTGCATCATGTACTGCAAAGATGTACTAATAGAAACTTAAATTTAAATTTTAAGAAAAGGTTCATTAAAGCAAGCTGAAGAAGTGGCCGTATGGGGTAGCTACAATGCAGAGTAATAAGACTGTAAAGAAGGTTTGAGATCTACCTTCAAGGAGCTTATAAGTAAGTTCTAACCTATAATACCTATGCTGGTAGGTATTAGCCATTTCCCTCCACCCAGGATCATAAAGGAGCTGTAGTTTTAACACACTAGTATTTTTACCCCCTTCAGAGCATTTCCTGTTTGAATATATCCTCCATTTACTAAAGCTTCTATGCCTTTATATCCTGCATTTAATAAACCTTTTACATTAACAAATTCTTTAAAAAATGTTTTTACATTTAGCTAACTGTTGAATAACTGCCCCCTTCAATTTAGCTGACAGACAACTTAGTATTACCTTCAAGCAGCACAGGTCACTGCTGCTATCTGATTTAGAGGTAGACCATTAACTTCTGTTGTCTAGTCAGTTAAATAAAGAGGGGAAGGGTAATGCCAAAGCTATATGTTTTCAAACAAGTTTTAATTTGTGGCTAGAAAGAATGAAATCAATTTTTTAGATCTTCATTACACTTATCTCCTAAAACTGAAAAACTGCATATAAAATGTTATGATTAAATGTGAGGTACTTCCCACTGAGCATCTAATAATGGCCAGCAAGTTTCAAGGATGATTTTACCTGCTGACTCCTCAGGTACCACGTGGAGTTTGATCATGCTGCCTATATAGGTTGGCTGGGTTTCTACAAAATTCAGCACCTGGAACCTTTTGTCTTTAGCGAACTCCAGAAAGTCATCCTGTAGTGCTTTAAGAGCAGGAGAATCTACAAAATTAGAATAAGAATGTGACAAGTTCTGCTCACCTAGTTTAAAATGCATTAAGTTTTCAAATGTAAAGAGGCCAACAGGATTCTAATTCAAGATGGTAGCCTGAGAAGCCATTGAACAATTTCAAATAAAGGGCTAAAGCCCCCTACAACTGAAAGGACAAACATACTGGGGAAGAAAGGTTTCACCACACTGTTGGCTGACAGGAAGCAGAGAGTTTAGTCTGGGTGAGACAACAGGAGACCCCAGAGTGTGGCAGCTGGTACCCACAGTCTCCCATGAATATAGCCTGTCCTTTCCAGCTTCTTGTCCTCAAATATGAAAGGGCAGCCAAGAAGCACCATTTATTAGAGGAAACATACAACCTCAAAGATAGATGAGCCAAAAAATAAATTTAAAAAGAGATAAGCCAGACAGAAAAGTCTATCCAACCACAGGAGAAACAAATTTTTATTTTTGCAGTTCTGGGAACTGAACTCCAGGCCTTACACCCACTAGTTAAGCATTCTACACTGAGCTCCACCCCAGCCTTTTGAGTTTATTCTGAAATAGGGTCTGAGTTTCCCAGGCTGGCCTCAAATTTGCCATCCTCTTGTCTTAGCCTGCTGAGTAGCTGGGATTACACCACATTTAGCTCAAAGGAACTTTAAAAAATCTTCTAATTAGTATTTTAGGAATGATCCAAAAAAAAAAAAAATGGAAGTGACAAGCAAGAAGAGAAGAAGATAATATGAAAAAATAACAATCAGAGAAGAAAACTTGTAGAAAATAGCCAAGACAGCTGAAAAGAAGTGACCTACACGTAACTGCCATAGAAAAGAACCAGGGCAATAAAGGAAAATCTGTATTTCAAGGAAAGTGATTGAGGAGACCTCTGAAATCAGCAAGGCATCATGGAGAGACAAAAAGGCAATCTAGAGAAAAGAAAGCAAACGCAACTTCAAACCCTGGCTGAAGGAATGCTCACACTGCTGGGAGAAGGTAAACAAGGAAAGTGCACCAGCCCTAATTGTGGCAGAGGACCAGCAGTCCTAAGTGCCAGGAGTCCATGGTCATTACAGGCTTCAAACCCAGTTTGGGGTATGAGCTGGTCTGAGTACTCTCCTCCTCCCGCCGAAAAAAAAGTCTGGGCCAGCAACACCACCAGAAGCTTGGGCTAGTGCATTCTCACTGGCAGGAAGAGGGTCCTTCCATGTCTTGCAGCTTCAGGATTAGCAGCTGCCACTACCACAGCCTAAGTCCTACCTATGCTTCCTCCATGGGAACTAGCCATGGAAATGTACTAACATGCTCCTAAATGACCAATGGGTAATTGAAAAAAATTTTTGAAGAAAATGAAGATGACAGCATTACAACATAAAAATCTGTGAGATCCAGCAAAATCAGTAGTGAGAGGGAAGTTTACAACAATAAATATATCAAAAAACAAAAGATCTCAAACAGTGCACCTCAACAACTTAAAAGAGCAAGAACAAACCCCAAAATCAAAGAAATAATCAAGAGTAAACAAATAAACAAGGAAATGATACAAAAAATGGGCTATTTGAAAGGACAAACTATTTCTTGGTTTACCTAGATTAATGAAGAAAAAAAGACCCAAATAAAACCAGAGATGAAGGAGACATTAAAACAGATACCAGAGAATTTAAAAAGGACCGTAAGAAATGTTAAAAACATAGGAAACCTAGAAGAAATAAACTCCTGAATATATACAGCCTACCAAAACTGAATTGTGAATAAAATTAATATTTAAACAGACCAATAATAAAAGTAATGAAATTGAAGCAGTAAAAAAATCTCCCATCGGAAAAAAACATACAAGATCTGCTGGCTTTCTTGCACTGCATGAAACATTTGAAGACCTTATTACAATTTCAATTCTTAAAATACTCCAAAAAACTGAAATGAAAAATTGTGCCAAACATTTTACAAGATCAACATTTCCCTGATACAAACACCAAAGATACAACAAACTGTAGACCCATACCCCTGATGAATACAGATGCAAAACTTCTCAATAAAATACTAGCAAACCAAATTCAACGGATTTTAAAAAGATCAGACATATACCACAGTCAGGCGGGATTTATCCCAGTGATGGAAAGATGGCTCAACATACACAAATTAATAAATGTGACATCAACAGAATGAAGGAAAAATATATTTGAATAGATGGCAGGAAACGCATTCATTAAGACTCAGTATCCTTCGTGATAAAAAAAAACTCAATAAATTATGCATACTTAAGGCCATATATGAAAAACTCAGCCAATATCACAATAGGGAAAAGCTAAAATTGCTCCTCTAAAATGGGAACTTTCACTTTCACCACTTATTTAACAATACTGGGACTCTCGGTAATAATTAGACAAGAAAAAGGAATACAAGATATCCAAATTGGAAAGAAGTTAAATTATTCATGTTTGCAGATGACATGATTTTATAAATAGAAAAACCAAATGCTCTGTCAAAAGGATAAGTCCTATTGGAATGTACAAACATTCACTAAAGTGATACAAAGAAGAATTACATTTTTATACTCTAATGAACTTGATGAAAGTAAACAATTCCATTCATAATAGTTGCAAATTCAGGAATAAATTTAACCAAGGAAGTGAAAGATTTCTACAATGAAAATTATAAAGAACTGATGAAAGAAATTATAGAGAACACAAGAAAATGATAAGATACTCCTATGTTCATGGATCAGAAGAATTAATCTTAAAAGTACCATACTACCTAAAGTGATCCAGAATTAATGCAATTCTCATCAAAGTACCAATGACTTTCTTCATAGAAACAGAAAAAACAGCCCTAAAATGCATATGCAATAACTGAAGACCTAGAGGAGCCAAGCAATCTTGAGAGAACAAAAAGGTGAAGGCCTCATAATATCTGATATCAAACTATACTTCAAAGCTATAGTAACCAAAACATCATAGTACTGTCAATTAAAACAAAGACCAGGGGGCCAGAGGATTTAACTCGGCGATTCCGCTACCTGCCTTGCAAGTGCAAGGACCCAAGTTCAATCCCTGGTACCAAAAAAAAAAACACAGACCAGGGCGGCTGGGGATTTGTCTCAGTGGTGCTGCCACCTGCCTCACAAGCACAAGGTCCCAAGTTCAATCCCCAGTACAAAAAAAAAAGAGAGACCAGGGGCCAGGGATTTAGCTCAGTGGTACAAGGTCCCAAGTTTGATCCCTGGTACCAAAAACAAACAAAAAACCATAGAGCAATGGAACAGGGTAGAGAAGCTAGAAATTAATCCATATACAGTCAGCTTTTTTGGGGGGGGTACCAAGGATCAAACTCAGGACCTTGTGCTTGGCCCCACTGAGCTAAATCCCCAGCCCCAGTCAACTTACTTTTTTGTGGGTACTGGGGATCAAACTCCGGTCCTTATGCTTAGGAGGCAGGCAGCAGAACCACTGAGCTAAATCCCCGGCCACCAGTCAACTTATTTTTAACAAAGATGACAAGGACATACAATGCACAAAAAAAACTATCTTTATTAAACAGTGCTCGCAAATTGTGTGTGTGTTTCCGTGTGTGGAGAAAGGCGGGGGGTGAAACTAAGTCCCTTCCTCACTGTATACAAAAATCAACTCAAAACTGATCAAAGATCTAAATGTAAAAAAATAAAATTAAGGGCCGGGGATTTAGCTCAGTGGTTCCGCCAACTGCCTCGCAAGCACAAGGACCGAGTTCAATGCCCAGTACCAAAAAAATTTAAAAAATAATAATAATAAAAATAAAATTACTACTAGAAAGTGGGAAACATTTCAAGACACCAGTATAGGCAATGATTTTTTCAGGCAGAATTCCACAAGAAACAAAAGCAAAAATAGTGAAGTGGGTATTTATTATATTACCTTATACTAAGAAGCTTCTGCATGGCAAAGGAAATAACAATTAAGAGATAACCTACAAAATAGTAGAAAATAATTTGCAAATTATTCATCTGACAAGTGATTAGTATATAGAATATATAAAGAACTCAGAAAGCTGAACATTAAAAAATCCAATTTTAAAATAGGCTGAAGAACTAAACAGATGCTTCTCAAAAGAAAACATACAAATGGCCAACAAATATAGAAAAATGTTCATTATCACTAGTCACAAGGGAAATGCTAATCAAAACCATGATATTATCTCACCATGGTTAGCATCAAAGAGGCAAAAAATAACAAATGCCAGTGATGATGCAGAAAAACAGAAACTTTTATACATTCTGGTAGAAATGTAAATCAGTATAGCCATTACAGAAAACAGTAGAGATCCCTCAGAAAACTAAAAGTACCACATGTCTAGCCATTCCATAATACTATGCCAAAAAACACTTGTGTCCTATGTTTATTGCAGCAATATTAATAATAGCTGAAATATGGAATCAACTGGATTCCTATCAGTGTATGGATAGAGAAAATGTGGTATATATACACAATGCAATATTACTGAACCATAAGAATGAAATCCTGTTCTTTGCAGCAGCTGGAGGTCGTTAATGTTAAGTGAAATAAGCCATACTCAGACAAATCCCATGTGTTCTAACACATTTGTAGAAAGTGAGTCTCAACAGAATAGAATAGTGGTCCCAAAAGAGATTGGAAAGGATGAAGCACGAATGAAGTGCAAAAAGTTCAATAAGTGGCACAGGCAATGACAAGGAGGAGGAATTGGTTCTGGCTTTTCTATAACAACTACTGATTAAAATGACTAGAAAAGTATAAAATTCCCAATGCATATAAATTATTAATGTTTGAAGAGATGGAAATGCTTATTATTACCCTAATTTGATTATTATGCCCTGCATATATATCAAATTACAACATAATATCAAATATATCTCAAAAAAGTACAATTCAAAATATACTTCAAGTTGAATTACACAAGCTTGAGAAAAACAAACTCCACAAAGCAGAACAAAGAGAAAACATGAGCAATGAGACAACTTATATTAAAGCACAATCCAAGGAGTCCAAATTCTAATTAACAGGTGTTCCAGGAAAAAATGCTTATTGATCAAACACTATATTTGTTTTATATTACTTTATAATTAATATGCTAAAAAATCTTTTTAAAGTTTGTATTTAACAGTTGATGATTTTCCAAATTCAAGGTGATCAGTTTCCTGATAATTTAGAATAATACTAAAGCAAAACATAATTTTTCTAAGTGCTTAATTAAGATAATACTAAACTTGTAGTTATATTTCAGTAAATTGTGGCTTAAGAACAAAAAGGAAGGGGATTTAGCTCAGTGGTGCCACCGCCTGCCTTGTAAGTGCAAGGTCCTAAATTCAATCCCGGGTACCAAAAAAGAGAACAAAAAAAGATATCAAAAATAAATACATAAATGAATAAAAAAACAAAAAGGCCCAGGGCCAGGAATTTAGCTTGGTGGTGCTGCCACATGTCCAAACCAAAAAAAAAAAAAGGCCCAAACTTCATGAGGAGTCTAAATGCAATCAATGTGAATAACAAAATGAGATAATAAATCCAAGGAACAAACTGGCTTTCTCTTTCTATATAATTAATAGTAATATAACCCAATTTCTTTTGTGACAGAATTACCTTTACTGAGTTCTTTGACTTCCAAAGAGGGAAAGAGAAGGTAACGAATATTGACAGAGTATTCAGCTAAACGTGATCCATGATGAGGAACGCTGTAAAAAATTATTCCTCTGGTATTCTTTATAACAGTACTCATTTCTGGCTTCTTAGAGGCTTCCAGCAGCATCTTTTTGACAAGAAGACCTGGCCACAGAGAAGAAAGAAAAATGGTGTATAAGCTAACTTCTTCCCCTCTATTTTTTTCTTTTTCTTTTTTTTGGTTCTGGGGATCCAACTCAGGACTCTGCACTTGTGAGGCTGGCGAGGTGCCACTGAGCTAAATCCCCAGCTTCCTCTATTTTTCTTTTTTTTTTAAAGGTAAAACAAGAAACAGATACATTATTTTAAAACCAATTAAACAATAATTCTCCGTAGTACAAGAAACAGGGCTTTAAAATGTTAACACTTATTAACACCCCAGTCCTCTAAAATTTACAGTATAAGCCAAATAGCAGGTGAGACTCTAGAAATGTGTCTGCAGGACAGGACAGATCTTTCCATCCCAGAATCCACTGTCCCTGGTGAAGGGATATCAGCCCCATCTGAGCTGGATGTCCCATCACTGAGGTGACTGACAGCAGCTCCCCACCCTGCCACACAGCCTGCATGCAGGAGAACATGAAGATATAAAGTTACAGTCCTACTAAGGAGACCCAACTGCTGTGGGAAAGGTATCTTTTCCTCTATCCTCCTAACCAAGTAATACAAAAAGTGATTGCAAGAATGGTGACTGTAGATCTTTGAGGATGTGAAGGGCTATGGCAAAAAGGTGACCTGGGGTCAGCCATCCCAAGTACTTCATCAGATAAAGTAGGCTGAGGGCTGCAGTAAGGACATCTACAAGGTGGATGGGGAAAACAGCTGGGTTGGAGGGAAACTGGGAGGTGGGGCACAGTAAGGGCACCAAAGCAACCCAGAGTCTTCAATGGTGAGGGAGCACAGGGAGGATAAAAGGAGAGGCCCTAGGGCTAGCCAGGAATGCTGGCTTATCCAAGTCTGACTTGTAAACATCCCTCAGTGTGAGGCTAGTTACTAGGACATAAAAGCATCAAGTTGTAACCCGTGCCCTCTTGCATGGTTTGTTACTAGCTGTCCCTTCTAGAAAAAGAGCAAGGAAGGAGAGTAGGATGTTTAAATGGATGTGGGGTGGGGAGGGTGTTGCAAGTAAGTGAAATAGAGAAATGCAGGGACTTCAAGTAAGCTCCACTGGTGACAACCTCACAAGGGTCATTCTGCAAAGATAAAACTATCCTTACCTCCCATGCTATGTGATATCCAAATTATTGGCCTATCCCCAACACCAGCAGCTCTGAGCTTCCTAAGAAGTTCGTTGCTTCTGAATGCAATGGACTTTCTGAACAAAAGGAAAACAGCAGGCATGACAGGAGGCATGATCCCCCAAATCTTGCTACCTAACTTTTCAAGTCAAGAATGCTATATACTCTATTTTGGAGTGAGGGATATCACGATTTGCTCAGTCTCTGAAGTTGTTCATTCTCTTTCTGTAACTTATTAGCATTGGCCTTAGGGCCACCTAAATACAGAACAGGCCATTCGTGTACTAGAGTACTATTTCAGCATCAAATGTGTCTGGCTATTTTTACAGGTCAAACTTGAGTCTTAGCCCAGCTTCCCCCAGCACTTAGGGTGTATGCGAGTGTTCCTTCTCATTCTACTGACAATAAGTGTCTCTAGAGACTATTGTCTATTTTGTGAGTTTTGGTTCTACTTAAATTTATGCTTCACTTATTAAATTTTTATCATTTTGGTTCATTATTTAGAAATGTTCTAAGAAACTATTCAAATTGGTGATTTCAAACTAAGTAATTTTAAAACTAAAAGAGAACTTCAAAACTATCCAGTCTGATAGTTTTGACCTATTTATGTGTAGACACCTTTCTTCAGAACAAAGGTTCCCCAGAGCTCCCAGGAGAGAAATGGGAGGGAAACCTGGATCTTGATGCTTGACCTGAGCATCTTCTCAGCACCTTTGCAGGCTCCGTGCAGAGAGCAGTGTTTTATCTACTCACAGAACGTTCCCACACACATTAAACAACTTGTCTAAGATTAAACAGTCAAAGGCAGGACTGGGCTACAATCAAGGTGCTATGCCCAGAAAACCAGGGCTCTTTCCTATGTACTCAGCTAGCACAAGGTATATAAAAGGGATATAGGAGCCGAATTTACTCAGCATCTTTTTCTTTGTTTCCTTTAGCCAGTATGTCTTTGAACACAAAAGCAAAAAACATCACTTTTGCTTTTGGTAGAAACTGGATACCGCTCCAGAATTCATGATCCCTCATTATTGAGTTACAAAGGAACTAGGTTAGGAGTGCAATACTAATATATCTAAGACTTTTACTATTTCATTGTTTTTATAAGAAAACTCTGCCTGGGGGTGTAGCTCAGTAGTAGAGCACTTGTTTAGCATGTGCATGGCCCTGAAATACATCTCCAGCACTTAAAGAAAATCCTGCCTATGGTATCAAGATAAAAATGAATTCCCGCCGGGCGTGGTGGCACACGCCTGTAATACCAGAACTTGGGAGGCTGAGGCAGGAGGATCACTGTGAGTTCGAGACCAGCCTGAGCTACATAGTGAGTTCCAGGTCAGTCTCACTACATAGTGAGACCCTGTCTCAAAAAACAAAGAAACAAAAAAATGAATTCCCATCTCAGAGGATCCACTTATGACCCAAGCCTTTCTTCACTTAAAATCTCTTCTAAAGTTACCTTTCCATAGGGCACCTTGCTCTCCAGTCACTGAGGCTGGTGTCATACTCCACAGATATAATTCGAAGAGCAGGGCAGTCTCTTGCTAACCATGTCTAAGTAAAATGAAAATTATAAGAACACGCATGAATTTCCACCACCTCAACTTATTTATTTCCACCTTACTTCCTAGTAGGTGAATTTATAACTAAAGGTTTAGTTATGGACAACTGATTAAAGATGACATTGAAATAAAGTTTGACTACAAAAACAAGGATTCTTTTTATATTTCTGGACAAAATAGTATGAAGGTATCACCAGAATATCCTCAATTTTAAATCTACTATAGCCCAAAGAAAGACTTTTTTTTGGAATCCAGCTCTAATAGGCTTTTCAAAGCATTTAGTCAAAAGCTATGATCTCAGAAAAGACTGGACAGTCCAACAGAGAACTTTGGACCTGAGAATTCAGAGATACTAATGACAGTTACAGTTCATCTTTGGGGCCCCCAGTTGGATGGTCATCTTCACATTTCATCACTAGTAGGAAAATGTGAGCCATTCTCTGCTTTTGTTTTGTTTCGTTTTGTTTTTGGTACCAGGGATCGAACTTGGGACCTTGCACTTATGAGGCACACAGTGGCCATTCTCTGCTTTTGTAAACATGAGCAAAAGGTAGTTCAGGAAAGCCCTGGAAATTATTCCCACATATATATAGCATCGATCCAAAATGCATTTTAATTAAGTACCATTCAATGAATTTATTAAGGCTCTTTAAAAATATATATATAAAAGAAATGCAAAGTAGAATTACTTCTTCAAAGTCTTGCTAGCTTTATAAAGATTATAAATTACATAAACAATTATGGTTAAGTATTTTTCATATTATGCTTCAATGGAAGTAAGTTATTATCCTGCTACTATTTTTTACTTATAAAATATTCTTTTAGAGGCTGTGCCCGAAATACAAACTATATAATATAGGGTCATAAACCCAGCTGTTAATGTAACATACCACCAGGTGTTCCTAAGTCCCAGGAAGAGAAAAGGAACAAGTCACAGGAAGGCTGCAAGAGCAATGGTGCTGCAATGCGGGCAGAGCCGCTACTCCTTACCTTGGGCCAGCAGGTGGTGTACCTGTCCTCATCCTCCAAAGCCTTTCCAGTCAGAACCTGCTCAGTGTCCTGCTGGCGCCATGTTTTGAATGCTGCTCCCATAAGGCCATGAATAAAAAGGACATCGGCTTTAATGGGCTGACTAAGGAGAGAGAGTTTTAAAAAGAAGCAGAATAAATGCATTATTGCTATGATAAGACTTTATATATCATTCTCTGTGGATGATGTTTTGGCAGGCTGATGTGACAAAATAAGAATTATAGCAGGTTTTAAAGCACAGGGATGCTGAGGTATCCTTGAAGGACTTTAGACAAAGAAATACACACAGTGTGCTCCCTGCTTTCTCTCTCTCTAGAAGGAGCTGTATTTAGCTGGGCAGATCAGCCACAAGTGACTACAATGAGCTAGTAGCTGATCAAGTGACAGATACCATCATCAGATTACCCTCTGAACAACTTGTTAGAGATTTGATGCCACCATTATGGGCCATGTTCCAGGGTTCTTCCCATGTCCATACCCCTACCCTAAGTTTCCTTTTCCCCAAGACCACGTCAGCATATAGAATTGAAACCTAAAGCTTCTGCAAGGCTCCCTCCTTAAAAGGCAATGTGGCTTGCAATAGGTTACATGCTACAGATACATGATAGGCCAACCCCAAACCTATAAATAAGCCAACACTTCCCTACTCTCTCTCTGTTCTGCTCCCTCTCTCACTCTCTGCACTGCCCTCCTGAATAAAGTCTCTTGTCGGACCTCTCGGTATGTGTGGCCTAGTTGTTAAGCGTCACTGTTCCCTTTCACAACTCCATAAGAATATTCTAAAAATCAAAGTATTTGACAGCTGGATAATATGTTGATACAGTTCCAAAGTCAGTATACATGAAACTTCAAATTTTTACTAAAGAAAATATCAGAAATAGAGTGAGATGTTAAAGTAATATAGTCTTTCTTTGGAGATATTAAAAATTATAGGAGCCAGGGATTTAGCTCAGTGGCACCATGCCTGCCTCACAAGTGCAAGGTCCAGAGTTTGATCCCCCATACCAAAAAAAGAAAAACATTACAGGAAGTACGTTACAAACTTTAGTATGCATGCAATTATGCAACACATACACAACATATATTATATTTACATACTAGAATTAACCAGACAATCTCTTTTCAAATTTAAAATTTTTTTGCTATTTCTTAAAATTATTTTTTAAAGTATTAAATGAAAAAATAAGAACTGTGTATTTTTTTCATTGCCACCCTTCCTATACTTATGTTGGCAATGACATAACTGGAAATAGTAACCAGCAATAACTTTAAGAGGAATAAGAGTCAAACTTATTATGTCTTATTCCTTCCTATGGATGTCGATCCCTAGGATAAACCTTCTCCAGCCTGGAGCTCCAGGACCATATGTAGGTTCATTTGGCTGCCTGTATCAGTGAAATCGCATCTCCTTCCAATTCAGATTAACTTCTGCAATCCACACCAGTTACTAACTCAGATCTAAGTGAAAATGCCTTGAAACAAAGAAAACACATATTACAAAGTTAAGTACTACACATCCTAACAGATGAATGCAAGCTCACTGAAAGCTGGCCCTCTTCAAAGAACCTCGATGATTTACTTTCTTGAGCCTTCAGACACCCTTCCATGGATAAACTGTTTCAGTATTAAGTATTTGATTTATGAATAAAGTACTCATCTAAATTATATAGAAATATATTAAAACTTTAAATCCTCTGGCTTTATGTTCCCAAAGATACCAAAGCCAGCGTGCTGTTTGCTCACCTTGTTCGGTGCTGGGGATGGAGCACATACACACCGTCCTGGTATTTCTCTTGCACAGTTTCCCGGTCTAGGTTAGCCAGAGTTCTGGCAGCATGTGAAGCCTCCATAATGTGCTGAGATTTCAATGCTTCTGCCATTATGGACACCCAGCCTAGTGAAAAGAAAAGATCTGACAAATCTGTCTCAGAATGTAGAGAGGTTTCAAATGGAAACAACCTGCTGGAGAAAAGCAAAACTCAAGTGTTTGACCTGGGTGGGGGAGCTCAGCATGCCAGCTCCATTCTGCTCCAAGAGCCTGAGTCCCACAGTACAACACCATGGCGTCCCCAACCATAGATAGACTTATAGACTTCTTGAGGGGGTCTCACAGAAGGAAAGGGTTGCAAGAGCCATTTTCTCTATTCAGAAAATCAAATACAAATTGCAGTTATTGGAGGTAAGGTCACAAAAAGGAAGAAAATACCATGATATTCTACTTTTAGCAAGAGTTATAAAATCCAAAGGGTTAATAATAGTAACTTCATCCTGAACCGCAATCTTATTAGCAGCCTTTAATACAACAAGGAAACTATTTCTTAAGGAATGTATGTGACACACAAAAGTCTTATAAAACCTAGAATTCATGAAGGAAAACTTTTTTGTTTTTGGAAAAACTCTTTTAACCGAAAGCAAACACACCCCTATAATCCCAAGTGGAGGCTGAGGCAGGAGGACAGTGAATTCAAGGCCAGCCTGGCCTACAAAGTGAATTCAAGGACAGACTGAATTGCACAGCCCAAAAACAAGGAGACAAATAGAAAAGCATTGACAATACTATGTACACTATGACTTAATTTATGTTGTTTTTGAAAACATCATATATACTGCCTGGCATGGTGGCACATGTCTGTAATCCCAGCATTTAAGAGGCTCAGGCAGGAGGATCACTATAAGGTTGAGGCCAGCCTGGGCTATAGTTGAGTTCAAGGCCAGCCTGAACTAGTTAGCAAGACTCTGTCTAAAAAATACAAAATGAAACTTCATAGACATAAGTATGTATGCAAGTGCATGCATGCACACATACACACAAACACACAAAGATCTGGAAAGATACAGTACACCAAACTCAAACAGTTGTTACCTCTCACAAGAGAGGTGGAATGGAAGGAGAGTTCTGTAAAACAGGTAGGTTTAATTGCTGTTATCTGCTTTCTGAAGTAATTACAATGAAAACATTATATATATATATAAAACATGAGCCTTAAGATCTGACTTGGGCTCAAATTTCTGTTCCTCATTTAAGTGCAATTTTCATACATCTTTATCAATAGTAGGTATTACCAGTATTTTTAACTTTTGTAAATCTAAAGGCAAAATTTTGCAGCTGATACTATTTAGACTGAAATAAAACATATTTAAAAATGAGTAAAGACACAGGATGCCTGGGGAAAAAAAATAAAATGGTTACCACAGCAAAATTCAAATTGGAGAATTGAGGAATAATGAGAGCTGACTAAAAAGAAAATACAGGTAACTATTTCAAAATTTAGCTATATAAGGGAGAAGAGCTAGGTATGATGGTGGTATATACTTGTAATCCTAGCACTCTGGGAGGTTGAGGCAAAAGGATTGCAAGAATTCTTTTCAAGCGCAGTTTGGGCAACTTAATGACTTAATAAGACCCTCTCTCAAAAAACAAAAAACAAAGTCTGGGGATATATCTCAATGCAAAGGCTTGGACTAAACCCCTAGTTCTGGCCAAAGGGAGTTGGGGAGTAGAAGTCAGGGGGAAAATGGGGTCAAGAATTTTGGCTTCTGTTTTTACTTTTTACCTTCCCCTAATTTGTGCTGATCAGAAGGTCCAAGCTGAAAGGGAACAGCTGATCTTGCAGACTACAAAAGGGCAATTCCTGGGCCAGGGATTTAGCTCAATGGTGCCATCACCTGACTGAAGCACAAGGACCAGTTTGATCCCTGGTACAAAAAAAAAAAAAAAAGGAAGGCAATTCCTGACATAGTGAAAGGAGATGAGAGCCATCCATACTTGAAGGCATTACAAGAAATGCCCTTTTTCCTATTATCAAGAAGAGAACAACTTTGCCGGGGGCGGGGGGTAGTAAGGAGAAACTGAAATTATCTCAGTGAAGTAGGAGGAAGGGTCATCTGATGAGGGAAGAATACGAAGGAGGTTTACAATGGTCATTGCTAAGAATACAAGAACGTGCTGATTGGAGAAATATTGTTACTGAGCAATACTGACGATCAAATTTGTTGATCTTACAAGCACTATGACAGTCATTCTGCAATGATTCTGAACTTAACCACAGAAGCAGCAAATAATGGGTTTCATATATGGCTGTGCTCTTGATCAAGAGTGTGAAAAGAGTATCAGGAAATGGAAGTTGTAGGTACTGGGAAGAATGTTGCTAAAATGATGAACCAGGAAGACAAGCTGAGCTGGGGGCCATGACAAATCAGTAAGATAAATAGATTATGAAAGAAATAAAAATAGGAAGATAGAAGATTCTGGTAGAGAAGAAAATCAGATACTGTGGGAACAGATGCGAGAAGGATGTGCTGAGGGAGTCGAATCAGCGATTCTTCAGGTGAAGCAGCTTTGGACAGTGGCTTGGTCAAAGGTCTGACGTGGGCGTGGAGTACTAGACAACTCAGGAGCAGGAAAAAGCAACAAAGGTCACAGAACTCGCAACCACAAGGTCCCGGCTTCTATCCCCAGTACAAAAAAAAAAGGTCACAGACCTCAGGGGCCAAAGGTGGCTAATGGGCTGTCAACCAGAAGAACTGAAAACCTGGGGCAGAACCAAGTTCCACTTGGAGAAAGGTTATTTTTTTTTCTTTAATAAATAAAATGTAATCAAAACTGACTTGATCAAATAGCTATCCTGCTTTAAAATTTTTTAGTCTCAGAGCCAGGGATTTAGCTTAGTGGTGCTGTCACCTGCCTTGAAAACACAATGTCCCAAGTTCAATCCCCAGTACCCCCCCCAAAATATCCTTTAGTCTGCATTCCATCAATGAACCAGAAGACAGGTCAACAGAAATCATCCAAAGTACAGCCAAAACAAAACAAAACAAAAATTAAGAGTATCAATGACTTCCAGGACAGAATCAAGAATATAACATAGTCTAATACATATTACTGAAGTTCCAAAAGGAAGAAAGAGAGAAAAAGAGCAGAAAGAAAAATATATGGGAGACATATTGGCTGGAAAGTTTCCAAATTTGGTCACAAACACCAACACACAGATTCACTTATCTCGGTGGACTCCAGGCAGGATAAATATAAAAATGTCACTGAGGCATTTCAAGGTCAACTACTGAAAAATCAAACAGATATAATCTTTTTTTTTTTTTTCAGTACCAGGAATCAAACTCAGACCAAAACAGATGTAATCTTAAAAAAAATAAATCCCATGTATAAGAACAAAATGGGAAGAGAAGAATCTTCATTGGACAATGAATGCCAGTAGAGGGCAAAATAATATTTTTAAAGTTCTGTCAGAAAAATAACATTATCCACAAAGAATTTCTCATGTCTTTCCTTGAGTACAAAATAAAATCAAAATAAGCACATTTTCAAAAATGAAAGTTGAGAGAATTTGTTGCCAGCAGACCTATTTTGCAAGGCTTAAGGGAAATTATATCAGATGTAAATTTAAATATACAAAAAAGGAAGAGCACTGAAGATAATAAACATTAAGTAAATAAAACTTTCTAATATCCTTTAAATGTTACTTGATCATTGCTGTCTTGGTTACCTTTCTCATTGGTGAGATAAAACATCTGACACTCAAAGGAGGAAAGGTTTATTTTTGGCTCACAGTTTGTAGAGGTTTAAGTTCATAGTTGGCAAAGCAGGGTGGCATGGCAGAGGGCACCACAGAGAAGTAGTTTATGGCAGGCAGAAAGCAGCACAATATCAAGGAAGCAGCAGCAGCAGCAGCAGCAGCCTGCCTCTTCCTTTTCTCCCTTCCAGGATACCCACTCTTTGGGTGTCACACCCAGAACTATGCCTTCCCACTGTCCACATCCAGAACTATGCCAACCAATCAGTGGATTAATTTAGGGATCACACTCCCTTAATTCCATCACACAATCTCAGCACCACACACAGTTAGATCCAGCTTCCTCTGAAAAGCCACACCTATGACCGCATGAGGCTTTACAGGAATATCTAGACACAAGTCATAACATTTGCTATGATTTGAATGTGTCCTCTCTGAAATTCAGGAGTTGCCATTGTGACAGTTAAGAGGTGAAGCCTTTAGGGCCAGGGATTTGGCTCAGTAACCTACCACTTGCCTCAAAAGTGTAAGGTCCGGAGTTTGATCCCTGGTACCAAAAAAAAAGACATGAAGCCTTTAAAAGATGAATAAGGTATAAAGACTCCTCTCTCTCACATGCAGAATTAAGGGATTCCTGAAGAAGGCTTCATACAGCATCAGACTAGCTGGCTGGCTTCTCCTTCTGAGTTCTATCATGTGATGATGACACATTAAGAAAGCCCCAACCAGACATCTTTCTCTTAAACATCTCAGCCTCCAGGAGTGTGTGAAATGAAATTTCTGTCCTTTATAAATTATCCAGCCTCAGGTATTTTGTTATAAAAGCATAAAATGGATGAAGACAACTTTTCAAACAAAAATAGTTACAATGTATCACAAGCTCTATAACACATTTTTTCAGGATATAAATTGTAGTGTAAGAATCTCACATTATATATGAAATGGTATGAGGTTAATTTAAAGATACAGTTAAAGATATAACTTTTTAAAACACATATATACACAGGGCCGGGATTTAGCACAGTGGCATCATGCCTGTCTTGCAAGTGCAAGGTCCCGAGTTGGTTCCCCGGTACGAGGGAAAAAAATGCAGCCAAACTGTATAAAAATATGAAAGAGGAGAAAGAACAAAATGTAAAATATACTCAATAAAAAAAATCAAGAAAGAGAAAAGACCAAAATAAAGAGGTAACAGAAAGCAAAGACATCAATGTCAATAATTACATTAGAGGTAAACAGACAAACACTGATTAAAAGGAAGAGATTTTAAAACTGAATCTAAAAGAAATATCCAATTATATCCAATATGCCATTTATAAAAGATCCACTTTTAAATTAATTTTTTCCTTTTTTATTAGTATATGTTTATGATATAAAAGAAGTAAATTCATTGCGGGGAATTGGTACATATACTATCACATCCCTCCAAAATGATGTGGGCATATCACAAGGACACAGGGACAAGTTTGTTAAGGCTCCTACTAGTCAAACCTGAGATAATTTGACAAATTATCAAGCACAGCAATAAAATTAAGCCATAATGAATGGAAAGTCATGTGTCCATACTGACAGAGGGAAGAAGGGAGAAAGGAAAACAGAGAGAAGAAAGGAAGCAGAAGGGACAGAGGGAAGGAGGGCTCTTGCTTCTAGTAGAATGCCAACTGCTAAAAAATAAGTGGAGAATATAAGTCAGAGTTGGGAAATCATTTCGCAACCATCAAAGTAAAGGCTGGGTCAGGCAGGAATTTTTAGAGTATGAGAAATATGATATTTGCCTAGTCTTAAGTGTCTCCTCTCTGATGATTTATTAGTTGGGGAGAATAAACTAATTGTACATTGGGCCTCTTTTTGGCCTGACGATGGCAAATCACATTAAAAATTATACAAATAATCAGATGGTCAGCATGGCAAAACCTGCTCTTCTGTGTCACACACTGACTTCCTTAGGTGTGGAAAATCTAGTGTCAAATAATTCCTTGCTTTACCAAAATAACATGCTCTAAAAGCAATAGTAATCCTAAGCAGAGTCTCAAGTCTATTGAAAAAAATAAATGTATCATGAAAAGTGGCAGTGGGAAAGAAACGGACCAGATTTTAAAAATACTCATATAATAAAGTTGTTACCTGAGCGGACTATAGCAGAATGAAGATGTTCGTTCAAAGCCATATTTCCAATGACACGCATTATATTTCTCTGAACTTTAGGGTAGTCCTTGTGAAGTTGGTACAGCCTCTGAAGTAGTTGCAAGCCTCCATATGCTTCGATGTTATCACAATGTGTGGATATCTAGCACAATAAATTAATGAAAGCTTGCTTTATTTGCACAATTCACTATATAAGATGACACAGAAGACTGATGGGGATGGCCAGGTGGCTGCTGCTCTAGAACAGAGAGGCAGACAGACTACTCAAAATTATTTTTTCAACTTAAATAAATAAGCACACCCCTGTCTATGTTGGGAGTATTTCAAAATCTTTGAAAAACTCCAAAGCATGAATTCTAAAATTTGTATTCTTGTGATTAGCTCTTGGTTTGTCATTATTAAAAAATTGTTTCAAAGTCAAAGCCAGTCACCTTTAAAATTACAGGAGGGTTTTGGTCTAGGTAACCACGCTGAGATATGGTTTGAGATTCTCCCTAGACTTGTCATCATGGGCAAATGCCTGCTTGTTCCCAGAGAGGTCACTGTGCATATCCACAACTTCACTAACAGAAGCAAGGAAAAAAGGGTTGCCCATTTTCCGTATCTGTGGAATTTGAAAGAAAGAGATAGGCCTGTCTCTGGAGTTAATCTTCACTATGTGTTAAAGGGTTTGGAGAACACTGATTAAGGAAGCAGTTTCCTGACTGGTGAAAAAAAAAAATAACTCAGTTATGGTTATCTAACCCTGCTGGAAGGCTATGCAGTATATATTATGTAGCATGTAGTTTAGTGTGCTATGCAATGTTTAGTAAAAATAAGATGAAAAAGAAAAAATACTAAAAATTTTCAAGCTGGGCATGGTAGTAATCCCAGCACTCTGGGAGACTGAAGCAGAAGGATCACAAGTTCAAGCCTAGCCTGGGTGATTTAGCAATTCAGTAAGACCAGTCTCAAAAATAAAATATTTTTAAAATTTTAAAAATTTGTCTCAACTAGGCCAGAGATTTAGTTCAGTGGTTTGACCACCTACCTCACAAACACAAGGACCTGAGTTCGATCCCTGGTAACCAAAAAAATAAAAAATAAAAATTTGTCTCAACTATCATGATACCTTAGCTTAAAACTACCTTAAAATGGTTTTTCAATCTTGAGAAATCTGCCATCTGATAAAAGGAAATAGTCCACTGTGCAAGCAGGTAGATTTTGCTTTCACAAAGGATTCACACAGGTCAGACAAATGACATCTGTAATCTACACTACACCCTCCACCATGCCCACAGCAATGAGGCTGGCCTAAAACACAGGAGGGACTTGAAAAGGGGGCCTCAATTCTTTTTTTTTTTTCCCCTGGTACTGGGAATTAAATTCAGGACCTTGTGCTTGCCAGGGGGACTTGAATTCTTAATGGAGAAAAGAAGTAAAAAGAAAACTGTGTATTAAAGTAGCAGAATTGACCAAGTCATTATAATCTGCCTGATATCACCAGGCACAGTCTTGTCTCTTTGTAGCATGAGTTTTACTCACTAACATGACACAATGACATGTATATATGACAAATTTCATCTTCTAAAGTTCTGTTAAATTTTATCACATTTTAAAGTGCATTACAAAGTATGGTTTTTAGATACACACTCAGTGCACCCTGCTAATTTGAAAGGTTTCTGGAAAGGTTAATGCCATGCACTAATTCTATATTCACTACACTTCATAGGCAGTACCTCGTTCCATGAGTGGGAATGAGAAATAACTAGAAAGCACCATACTTTTAAACCATGTCTAATTATTTCCAAAATTAAATGGAGAGTTCAGAATTTCTAGGTTGGTGTTTCTGCTGATTTGAGGGGACCACTTGCACCAACTTCACCCGAGAGCCCACAACAAATGCAAATTCCTGGATTCCATGTCAGATCAAACTGTCAGAGATGAGCAGGAAATATGCATTTTTAACATGATTCCTGAGTGATGTTTATGAATTACATTTCTGCAACAGGCTTGCTTCTTTATTCTTTTTTAAAATTTGTGATCACAACTGAAAACATTCCATAATGCCAAAAAATTTAATAATCATTGCCATAAGTTATAGTTATAATTCAAATATATATAGCAGTGATGGCAAAATTTTTAGAGCTTTCAATGATACAAACAGCCTGCTGTAGCAGGAGTGCCATTAATTCGCCACCAATGGTACATGGTACATCTAACATTTTCTTTTTTTCACTGTCTTCCACAACTTTGGCAGATGTTTTAATGGAAATTAACTATCCAGTAATATGTACAAAAATGATCTCAGAAAGATAGTAGAAGACAGAATAATTCAAAAGCGAATGCTATATTTAAGCAATAGGATGGTTTATTTTTTTTGTTTTTTGGCACTGGGGATCAAACTCAGGTCTTTGTGCTTGGGAGGCAGGCAGCAGAACCACTGAGCTAAATCCCTGGCCCAGGATGGTTTCTTTATATGCACCTCTATTTTTAGAGATACTCAGCAAAAATTAAGCTTGTGTATGGTGTAAATCATGATTACCAATTCTAACAAATAAAATGGAAAAAAGCGGAAATTTAAAAATAAATGAAAAGCTTTTAACCTTTTTTTTTAAAATGAGGGTTATTTTCCTTACATGAAATAATCTTTACAATTTTTTTCAATGTAACAATCCAAAGTAAACCACAAGTTTAATATTCAAATTACCTCAGAATGTTTTACTATAGCTTCTAAACAAAACATTTCCACTGTAGCTGAAGGAACTTCTCCAAAACTTTCAGCATAAGGAAGTCCATTTCCTCCAAAACACCATAAGCCACCCTGAAATTAAGATAGTTAAAATTTTTACTGGAAAATAAAAAATATCTCTGTACTATATGCAGTATTAGAAAATTCTAATATTTAAGGACCTCAAAATACTTTAGAAACGTAAAGGGGACTGTATGCAAAGTTATGTTATTTATTAGAAAACCCATGGGATTATTATCAGAAGACAGAAATCTTCACATCTTTCTTCATTTTTTCCTCCATATCTTTTCACTGAAAAGGATGAAGACCAACACACAATTCTTTATCAAATAAGAAAAGCCCAGGGTTGATCATAATGTTCTAATGTCATCTCTTTCAGTGACTAATTTGTACAATATGTGATTTCTAGATTATACTAACAAGGTCTACTACAAGTCTACTAACAAGTCTACTAATAATCTACTACTACAAGTCTACTAACAAGTTTAATAATAAAAAATTTTTTAAAAGAAAAAAGCATTACGGGATAAATGACAGACCATAATGATAATGATCACTGAGCTTTCAGTTCTTCCCAAGTTGAAATTCAAGTTCATATGAATAATAAGTAAGGATAGATAGGACATTTTTAAAATAGAAAAGTAGTGAGGACTATTCCTAATAGAAATTAAAATATAGTATAGAGAATAAAATGGGAGAAATCTTTTCAACTCAACATAGATCAAGGGTTAATACTAATATACAATAATCTTCCATAAATCAGTGTGAAACATACCAACAATGCTATAGAAGTATGAACAAAACCGTGCAGGGTAAAGGGCACATGCCTGTAATCCCAGCACTTGGGAGGCTGAGGCAGGAGGATCACTGCTAATTTGAGGCCAGCATCGGGTTCAAGGCCAGCCTGGGCTACATAGTGAGACCCTGTCTCAAAAGTTAAAAGAAAAAAAAAGAAAGTAAGAAATACAGGCAACAGTTATAAACAGAAGGTTTATAAGAAATGAAAATGCTGCTAGGGATTTAGCTCAGTGGTTCCGCTGCCTGCCTTGCAAGCACAAGCACAATGACCAGAGTTCGATCCCCAGTACCAAAAAAAAAAAAAAAAAGAAATGAAAATGCCTCTAAAATATGAAACAATACTTACCATTGTTCATGATGAGCATATGCATGTACATTGACCCCATACTGAGAAACTACACTTTCATCAGATGGGTGAAGCTCCTGAAGTGGGAAGGTGACATTACTTGCTACGCATAATATCACTGGTAATACCAATGGCACAACTTCTGTGGAGGACACCTGGACATCATCTATCAAAAGTATAAGTGCTCTTGCCCTTTAACAATTTATTCTATGGTGATACACACTAAAAAGTTTATTCACTGCAGTATTGTTTATAAAAGACTAACAACAATCTAATACCCATCAATTGGGGGGTCAGGTAAATAATTATGCTTTGGGTATAAAAATTTTTGAGACTTCATACATTGATAAATAGCACAGCCAGCGATTTAACTCAGTGGCACTGCACCTGCCTCACAAGCACAAGGTCCTGAGTTCGATCCCTAGTACCAGAGTGGAAAAAAAAAAAAAAAGACATAGCTCCAAAAATACCCTTAAGTGAGAAAAAGATGGTACTGAACAATGTATTACCATTTGTGTAAAATATAGTGTGTCTATGTATGTAATATGCATATGTGTGTACGTTAGTGTCTGTGTGTGTGTGTGTGTGTGTGTGTGTGTGTGTGTGTGTGTGTGTGTGTGGGGGGAGGGAGGTTGAAAAGGATAGAGAGAAGACATTACTTTTTGTACTACTGGGGATTGAAACCAGCGCCTTTGCACTGAGCTGCATCCCTACCCCTTTTATTTTTAATTTTGAGGTGCCAATTTACTAAGTAGCCAAGACTGAGCTCTAAGTTATGATCTACCTACCTCAGCTTCTCAGAGTTCTGGGATTAAAAGTGTGTGCAACCAGGCTCAGCTTATTTTTGAAACAAATTGTCACTAAAATGCTGAGTTGCCCAGGCCTGAATTTGTGACTCTCCTGCCTCAGTGTCTCAGAGTGTTGAGATTACAAGCCTCACCACCACATCCAGCTACTGCATCTTTTTGAAGAATTTTACCTCCTCTACAGCCATACCACCCTA
Source organism: Fukomys damarensis (assembly GCF_012274545.1). Lineage (NCBI taxonomy): Eukaryota > Metazoa > Chordata > Mammalia > Rodentia > Bathyergidae > Fukomys > Fukomys damarensis. The sequence continues at coordinate 26,177,969 of NW_022900926.1, read as the reverse complement.
AATACACCTGATATCCTCTAAGAGCTTCACCCTGAAATAGGGGTTGTAACCGTATGCACACAGACCACCTACTATTACAGGATAGTATCTTTCAAAAAGGCATATATAAAGACCAGTCTTTTCTTTTGAGATAGGGCCTCACTTTGTAGTTCTAACTGGCCCTGAACTATGTATTCTAGGCTGCTCTTGAACTTGCAGCAATCCTCAGCTTCCCAAGTGCTGGGATTGCAGCCATCCACCATGTCTGGCAAGTCCAGTGCTTCATTTATGAAATAATGTTTGCAAGGTTCTGCATCTTGAGTTAGTTTGTAAGATCCAGGGTTCAGTAAACTAATTAAATATTGAAAGAATTTTTGGGCAGTTTTATAATTTTTATTCATGCCTTTTCCAAAATAGTATTTGTTTTCCAAGTTCTTCCATGCTTGAATCTCAAAGGTTCATACTATTTAAACTGAGCATTGTGAAGAGAACAATTCACTGAAAGCTATTCTCTTCAAAGAGGACTGGTGGACTTTTGGCATAAGTTCAACCATGGCCTAGCATGCACGGGACCCAGAGTTCAATCCCCAGCACTAAGAGGAAAAAAGATTTATAAGCACAACCTGGTTCCCCCAAACACCTCTTCTCAAATTATCCAACTTCTTTCTACACTAAATGTCCTAAAAGGAAAGAAAGGGACAAAACAAAAATTACCTAGGACTTTAGTGTTTTTTTGTTTTTTGTTTTGGTACCAGAGATCAAACTCAGGACCTTGTGTTTGCAAGGCAGGTGCAGTGCCACTGAGTTAAATCCCTGGCCCTTTAGTTTTTCTTGATTACTTGTGTAGTGTAAAATAAGAGTATAGTCCTAGTTCTATTTGTATTATTGGCAAAGCTTGTAAATCATTTATGAACTGACAGATTGCTTGGCAGTAAGTACAAGCAAAAACAAATAGATACAAAAATTTTCACTCGGGGTATTATATTCTTACCCGTAACATGAAATAAGTAGACCTATTTACTGCTCCTTATTACTGGATTGAGATATAACAAGACTAAATAAACTGAGAAAGCTAAGCATGGTGGTGCACACTTGTAATCCCAGCACTCCAGAGGCTGAGGCAGGAGGATCACCACAAGTTTAAAGCCAACCTGTGCTACACAGTGACTCCAAGGCCAGCCTACATTACATAGCAAGACTTTGTCTCAAAAATAAATAAAGATTTAAAATATGCTACATGTCAAGTTCCATAGGACCATGAAAAAATGACTGAAGGATTTCAATAGAAAAAGGGGAGAGAGTTTGAAATGTTGATATGAAAAGGGTTAAAAATAAAAATTAAAAGGTAACAATAATAAACAAGAGAAAATGTCAATCAGATAAGTTACTAAAAAACATCCATATTACATTAATTATAGGTAATGCAATCAAATACTTTGTATATATTTTAAATTATGATCCTCAAATTGAATTTCTATGTGACCTTGAATTAATATAGTATTAAAGTATTTTAGCAAGTTTATATAGCCAAATGATTTAATATATAATAGATAATTTACCATATAATCTATATTCTAGTAAACCATAATCCTCAAGGTTGCCTCTGTTTTTGTTTTTGACACACAAAAACACTTCGATGCACAACAGAAATATCCCAGATGTTATTTACTTAAGCCAAATGTAAGTTTTACAGAAAGAATTGAATCAAAGAGCTGGTTCTTCAAATAGACAAACCCTTAGCTAATACTACCCAAAAAGGTAAAGACATATCAATGCAATTAGAAAAGAAAGAGGCAAAACCAACATGGACACCACCCAAATCCAGAAAAGTACTAGTAATTGCTTTGAAAACCTGTACTCCAATAAACTGGAAAATTAACAGGTAAAACTCTTGAAGACACAAGCATAGGGAAGGACTTTCTGAACAGAACCCCGAAGGCACAAGAAATAATACTAGGAATCAACAAATGGGTACACATCAAATTAAAAAGCTTTTGCACAGCAAAGGAAATAACCAACAGAGTGAAGAGATAACCTACAGAACAGGAAAAAAAAAATTTGTTAGCTGCCCCTCAGACAGAGAACTCAAAAAAAAACTCAGCGTGAAGGCCCTGGGTTCCACCACCACTAACCAAAAAAGTGAAATTTATGAGATATTCAGAGGAAACAACACAAAAAATTGCTCTGCAGGGACAAATCATGTTAGCAACTTCCACAAGAAACAGTTCAGCCTAATGCAAGCTCACAGTCAAAAGACATGACCCATGTCTAACTTTCTGTAAACCAAACTCACCACCAAACAAGAATACCACCAAAAAGTGAAATAATACAAGAATCTAAAAGAGGTTTTTAAATTATTAAGGAAGTGAAAGAACAGAAGGCAAGATGAACAGGATATTGTGGAGAAGTAGGAGCCAAGATCAGGATGGCAGGGAAACAGGCTCAAATTTGTGTTCTGCAGGGCCACTCTAAGACTTGCTGCCAAGCTGGGTGTGCAAGGAAAAAATTCAGTAGGATTCCTAGTGCTTAGTGTAAGCTACTAGTGGGATCTTATGCCATTTACTGAGGTGCAAGAGCAAAAGAGGAATAGTTTTGTAGAGAGAGGGCAGGTTCAATCTATTATGCTTGGGATTCCTGTCACACATCCAAGCTCAGATGCTAAGTAGGAGGCTGAATAATCAAATCTACAGCTTAAGAGCAGAGTTAAATGTATCAGCAGAGGCATCATCATTACATAGGTGATACTTAAAACCTTAGTAATTACTAAAACTGTATTCATTCTTTAAGATTTAATTTAAAGTTTCCACCTTTTTTTTTGTGTGTGTACTAGGGATCGAACTCGGGACCTTGTGCTTGCAAGGCAGGTGGCAGAACCACTGAGCTAAATCCCTGGTCCAAAGTTTCCATTTATGGCTTCCACTTCTGAAGCCATAAATGACCTGTAAACAGAGTAAAGGGTTCTTGAAGTAACTTATATTGCTTTTGCACACTTCTGTGAGTGTTTATTTACCAGATACCTGCTTAGTGCATGGCACACAAACAGAAGTCGGTATGTTCATTCAGTATCTTAAATGAATGACTATTTTAGGGTTCAGCTGCTGGCCTCTGGCACACCATTTTAGAAAGTGTAAGCACCCAAAAATATTTTCTGAATAAGTAAATGAACAAACCTTCTGAGCAGCCACACTCTGACTGCTTTCACTAAGAGCCAAGGAAGTAAAATATTGGATACATTCGTCTAGCTCTGTTTGAGGCAAAGAAGCCAGCAACTGTCTGAGTTCTTCTTCAGTGGAAGAATCCTGAAATAAAAAGAAAATATAAACCAAACAACTGAGTACAATTAAAAATACTCAAAAGAATCAAAGCCAAAACATGCATATGTAAGTGCATATATGTACATACAGAGATATTAGCAAAGATAAATTAGTGTTTTGAGTTTTGAGAACAGTCACCCTCCAGGAAAATCATTTAATGTTGAACTCTCTACTTTCATGTCTGCCTCTATATCTGACAGACATACAGCAAATCTTAACTCTCAACTTTCCCCTCCTCAAGGCTTCTTTACACCTTGACTCAAAATGAATTGTTTCACTCTTTCTAACCAAAGTAATTGCTACTCATTAGAATCTCATTTTCTCTGATAAAACTCATTACCACGGCATTTTCTCTAATAACTAGTATTCCAGGTATTCATTTTTCTATTTTTAAAAAACTGCTTATATTAAAATTTTAAGAATTTCATTTCCTAGTCTAGGAAAGGTTCTCAAGAAACATCCTTTAAATCTGTGGCAATGGTTCTCAACTGGAGCTATTTTTTTCCACCAAGAAATAACTAGCAATATTTGAAGACACTTTCAGTGTTATAACTGGGGGTGTTTTGGAGACTAGAGTACAGGGATGCTGCTAAACATCCTGCAGTTATACAAAACAAGGTTTTCCAACATAGAATATTTGGCCCAAAATGTCAACAGAGATAAAGTTGAAAAAATCTGATCTATAGCAAACTCAGATATTGATATGCTATAATAGGAAGCTAGATTCCCCATCCCCAAAAGCAGAAAATAATGTAAGAGAAATAGTCCCGCTAAGGAATCAAATCATTGCATGAAAAATGTTATTTTAGTTTTATATCCTAGTTTCTTGCGTGTGAAAAGTAGCCAACAATTATTTTTTGAAAGTTTACTTTGCACCAAAATTTAAGAGAATATATTAAACAATTTTCCAGGGGAAATAAAAAGGATTAAAATGCAATATGTACAGTATATGTACCAATTTGCAAAGATGAATATTTTAGTTATGTACCATAAGCATGTACTAATACATAAAAATAAACTGTTTATTACTTTGTGTATTATCTTATTTACTTACTTCTTTTAAAGGTGGCAAAGGTGGTGGTGGGAGAAAAAAGCGAAGATCACTGTCTTTGCTTCGTGCCAAACCAACAAGAGTTCTTGGATCACAGGCTTGAGCAACTGTCCTATACTGATAATCTGTTGTAAAAGTATATTTTTTATAAATGCCTAAATTAGCTTACAATTGTCACAGGATTAAATGAACTAACTACTCCAAAGAACTCTAACTTTTAACTGTTATATACTATAATCCCAAATTTACTACATATTATTTCACAGTTACAACTGCATTTACAATATTTACAATCTCAATTCTCAATATTTCCATGACTGATCTTAAAATTTTCCTCAACATTTACTGTATCTGGGGACTGAGTCACAGTCTAATATTTTGGAAAAAATGAAACTCAAGTAATAAAAACTGCTAAGTCAGCATCCGTTTAACAACTTTTAAAATAGCTCTAGCATTCAAAAGGTGTTTTGCTTACTAGTCAAAACAATAGAAGCCACACTGAAATCTAAGTCCAGTGGTGATATTATGATATTTGGCATTTGTGATGCCCATAAATACTTAGATAGTAGTACTGTCATTCCTTATATATCAAAAACAAAATTTCAACTGTTGAAGCTGGCATTCTTTTCCAAAAGAGCACATGATAATCTCAGTATCTCAGGATCAGATGGAGAACTGTTTCAAAATCTACGTGATTTTGCTGATTTACTGAGTCTAGAATAGAGCGCTGGAAGGCAGAAATCTTATTTTGAGACTGTTGAGAACATTATTCTTTCCTATTTCTTATTTATTTTTACAAGATGATTCTACTAAACTTACAGTTCAGTCTATACTACACTCAGAGCAGACTTGGGCTTATTCAAATAATTTTCTATTGCAAAACCTGTGATTTTTAAATACAATGAAATATTTAATATATTCATTTAAAATTATAATATATACATACAAACAAGGTAAATTTAGCTAATTATTAGCATCAGAGTCAAGCAGAATTGTCAAAATGAAAGTAAATATAATTCAGTGTAGCAAGCAATTAAATAATACAGTGGTACCTTAGTTTACAAACTTAATTTGTTTTAGGATTTGGGGGAAGATGGCTGCATTTGTGTGTGTGGAGAAAATGGCTGTGGTTGTTTCTGTCACCAGATGTGGAGTTTGTACATGAAATCAAACTTTTGCCAAATGCTTTTATTTGCAAACCACTGTTTACAAACAGAAGCATTACTGTAGTTTATTAAATATGAACCAAAAAGAAAATATAAGCAAAACATTAGGCAATAACCATCAGAATCAAGAGTTTCTTTCAAAGAAATACATAATCAAAATTTTGTTCTGGTAGAGAGTAACATAAATATATACATACATGCATACAGTTTGAGGCTGCTCTTACCAAACACATCTATCTGGCTACCATGATAGCAAGTTTCCTACTTTATCACTGGAGCTTCTTCTCAAATTTTTGAATATACTTTATGTTAATCTCCCTCAAAATACTCAGAAATTTCCCGTGTCAATCACACTCATCCCATCATTCTTAGCAATGTGTCTTTTATTGTGGTGTGTTTTTTTACATTTAAACATACACTGTATTTTATGCTAAGACTTTCTGAATTATTTTTCTTCACCTGATTCCCTCCTCTTTTATACCAGAAATCATGAGCTAGTGGATGGAGTGCCACAACTCAGCTGATCTCATTACCATGCCAATGGTGGGTCTCTGACATTTCTTGCACAGCCTCCAGTCGTGTGGTCCTGTCTTCTGACTTGCTCTTCCTCAGAAGCAACCACATGGCACATTCATGATCTTCTACATCAACCGTGCTAAAAGTGTCTTAAAAAAAAAAATGACAAACACTAAAAATAAGAAAAATGTGAACAGACAACATTTTATCCTATTTCTACTTCACATGGTAATTTATATTTGGAATTCACAATAAGAAAGTTAAGTCCCTACACAGATATTGATAATGGAGATGACTTTGTTCTCAGCTCTCTCATACTGTTATATTTATTTCATTTGTGCTTTTGTTTCATATGCTATAGTGTCTTTCACTAGTGTTTTTCTCTCTAAAACACAATTTATTTTATAACAGGTCAAATATATAAAGAATTGAATAAATGATACATTAATATCCATATGCCTATCACATCAGGATTCATCAGGATTCTGCCATATTTGCTTCACCTATATGAGATAGAGTAGGGCATGGCAAGCTGGATAGGGATGTAGGCATGACCTGATAATTACAAGATCCTAGTATGCACAAAACAGCTAGCTCCCTAAGCCCTACCCAAGGACTTCTCTGCAGCCTCGGCCTGATGTAACCCTGAGATATGGGATCCCAGCACCACCTCTCAGGATCCTATGTAAAGTTCTTGCAGGTTTCGAGATTTGGACAGACCACACCATGAAGAGCCTGGTATCAAAGCTTTCTTTCTTTTTTCTTTTTTTTTTTTAAGTACTGGGTATTGAACTCAGGACCTTGTGCTTGTGAAGCAAGCAGCGGAATCACTGAGCTAAATCCCCAGCCCTTGCTATCATAGCTTTCCATGATAGCCCTCAATGCATTTCCTAGACACAGTGTGTACTTTTAGTTTTGCTTTTACCCTCTTTTTCTCTTTACCTAGCTCAAGCTCACTCTGCAGAGCTAGTTTCTCCCCAACTCTTCATTTTTATTTTCTCAAATAAACTTGGCCACTAGTTTTTGCTCATTTTGTTCAACTCTTTGCTTGAGATGAGAAGAACTTAGAATATAACTCCAGAGAGAGAGGCTAAAATTCAGAAGCCAGTAATGTTTACTTAGTGAGCCACTTTTGAAACGGTCTACCAGACAACATATATGCATGCATATATAAACTATTGGAAAGGAAGTTGCAGACATAACATTTCACCTTTCCACAATTCAACCTGCATTTCATAAGAACAAACCTGCATTCTCTTACACAGCCACAATTATCACATCCAAGAACAATGACAGAAAGGTTCCAAAGCCATCTTCTATTCATTCAGCCTAGCTCACTATCAATTTATTTTCAAAAATCTCTCCCACCCACCTGCTTCTTTACTACCTTCTTGTCTTTCAGGTACTGAGGATCAAACCCACAGACACTGTCACTAAGCTATGTGACCAAGCCTTTTATTTTTTGATACAGGTCTTGATAAATTGCTCAGGCTACCTCAGCCTCCCAGATTTCTGGTATTACAGGCATGCATCACCATTCCCAGCTTCCCAAAAATGTCTTTAAAGATGTTTTAAAACCAGGATTTGACCTGGGCATGATAGCAGACAGCTATAATCCCAGCACGTGTGAGACTGAGGCAGGAAGGACAGAAGTTAGAGCACAGCCTGCGCAATTTAACAAGACCCTATCTCAAAATTTAAAAAGGGCTGGGGATGTAGTTCAGTGCAAAGACCCTAAATTCAATCTCCAGTATCACCAAAATAAAACAAAATCAGGATTTGTAAGCTCTCTTTACCATGTTTTAATTCTAGGATATTTTCCCATCTATTCTTCATGTCAATTTTGTAAAGAGCCAGGCATGGTGGTGCACACCTGTAATCTCAGCACTTGGAGGCTGTGGCAGAATAACCACCATTAAATTTGAGCCAGCCTGGGTTACAAAGCAAGTTCAAGGCCAGCCTGAACTATACAGCAAGACCCTGTCTCAAAAAATAACAACCAACCAAAAACGTTGTAAAGAGATCAGGCAAACTTTTTTTTTAGAGCCAACTCCACATTGTAGATTTCCTGATTATAAAATCTACATTTTTGATGCAATATTCTCATTATGAGAAAGCACAGGAGTGATTTTTCTTACAAGTTAAAATTCTGCAACACTCATCAACATAATAGGTAATTTTTAAGCTCAATATTTATTTACAACTCTTTGACAACAATACACCCACAAAGAAACATGTAAATAATTAATCCCTTAAAGTTAAATACTGCCCAAGAGAATAATGTTACTCAATTAAATTTCCATAGCTATTACACATATTAATATAAGGTGGGCATGGTGATGCATGTTTGTAATCCCAGCACTTGGGAGGATGAGGCATGACAATCACAAGTTTAAGGTTAGTCAATGCCAGCCTGGATGACAGAGCATGACCTTGTCTCAAAAAAGCCAAACATATACAGTTGGGGTTTTTTTGTTTTTTTTTTTTTTAATTCTCAAATTGGTCATTTAAATGACTTTCAGATTGTTGAGATTCACGTTAAATGTTTGACACTTACCACCAGCAAATGGACTCTGCAATAACTTGGCTGATGCTGCCAATATTTTTCTTACTGCTTTGTGAAGTTCTTTTCTTGCCTGCCAGGCAATCCCTAAAATGATTACAAACTTATAACCAAATAGGCACTGTTAATACTACATTCCAATACTTCAAAAACAAATGCATAAACTCCAAAATTTTTCACAAAAAATATAAAACAGCATCTTTATCTTTTTATTAACAGGATCAATGCAACTAAAACCAAACGAAAATATAAAGCTCTGGCTTTCAAAATAAGATCATTCTCCAAACATGGAAAAAGTAAAAACAAGAACACTAAAGCTATCAAAAATCCTCAAGTTTAAGATCAGTAATACATAGGAAAATGGCCTTATAATTTGACCATGTACAACTCAAATTTGGAAATACCTTGCTAATGGAATTAAGCTTCATTATTTAGGCAAATTCTAAGATGTAGTAATAATCTATACAAGTGAAATTGTAAATACACCATAAAAGCATGTTGAAAGATAGGAAGATGACATAATAACAAACATGATAGTGTGATACATACAGCTCAGAGACCCAGAGCAGTGCAGCCTGTCCTGCATGAGGATCATGTGCTCGCAGGCACATCCTGGCTGACAGTATAGGAACAGGCAGCTGTAAGTCAAGCTGGAGACTTACCAAGCTACCCATAGCTGATGAAAATATACTCCTGTGTTCTAAAGTCATGTTCACCAAGAAACGGGAAGGCTTGCATGTGACCTAAATATTGAGAAAAGCAATGTCCTAACTAGTAAAGATAGATTTTTTAGTTTTTATGGCTGAAAATAATAAATGAGTTGGTATTCATATTTATAAATGATCTAATGAGTTTGGTTTGCATGAATAAATCCCTTGGAGCAAAATAACAGACAGGCATGGTAGTGCATGTTTATAATCCCAGCATTCTGGGAGGCTGAGGCTGGAGAATCACAGGTGTGAGCCCAGCCTGGGCAGCTTAGTAACTTGGTAAAACTCTGTCTCGACTTCTAAACAATTTTAAAAGATCTCTGGGGATGTATCTCAGTGCAAAGGCTCTGGATTCAGTCCCTGGTGCTGAAAACAAATAAAAAAACTCTTGAGCTAAATGACAAAATCATGTTTTAGTACTTGCCAAAATGAGAGTCAGCCTCTGAACTAATGGCCCCCACTGAAGAGGGAATTCCAGGTACAGATTCAAACAGCCAGCTAGTCTTCACTTCACTCAGTTCTAGAACAGTTGCAATCTTGGGTCAAACAAATAAATCTAAAATGAAAACTTCAGGGCTGCGGATTTAGCTCAGTGGTTCTGCTGCCTGCCTTGCAAGCACAAGGGCCCAAGTTCAATCCCCGGTACCAAATAAAAAAAAGAACTTCAATACTTTAGGAACTGGGCTCTGATATATCTTATGAATGCTATAATTTAAACAGACTCTATTTTTGGAGTCAGGCTCTCACTGTGTAGTTCAGGCTGGCTTTGAACTCAACAGTGATCCTCCTGCCTCAGCCTCTTGAGTGCTGGGATTATAGGCATACATTACCATGCCCAGCAAACAGACTCATTTTTAAATTCAATAACTTGCTACTTATTTTCACAAAGATGAGATTTCTTTACAATAAACTTACCATGACTTTCTCTTCTGTCTAAAGAAGCTGTGTGCACATATATGTATGACTTCATTTTTTCTGTTTCTACCACTTGATTATCTAATGTCAAAGACTTCTTCAGAGCCAGAATTTCATATGTTAGAAATAAAGAACCTCTTTAAAAGAAACAAATAACACCATAAATATATCATCTAAATGCAACCGAGGAGCTACTCTTCTTTATTAAGCTTTTCACAGTGAAATTTCTTTGTTATTAGGAATATACAGCAACATGCAAATACTTTTAAACATATGTGTGTGTATGTATGTGTATATATATATATCTCAGCTTAAAATAACAAATAGTTGCACAGTCATATCCAGATAAGAAACAGAATATTAAAAGTACCCCAAAAGCCAGCTACTTCCCTCTCCTTGATATAACTAATTCTCTTATCTCTACAGGTAATTGTTGTGATTTTTTTGTCAGATGTGGTAGCACACACCTATAATAACTGCCATGTGTTTGGGGCCAGCCTGGGCTACATAGCAAGACTCTGTCTCAAAAAACTAAAAACTGGAAGGGCAAGGGATTCAGCTCAGTGGTTCCACCACCTGCCACACAAGTACAAGGTCCTGAGTTTGATCCTGGATACAAAAAAACAAAACAAAACAACACTAAAAACTGGAAAAAATTATTGTTCTGATTATTATAATTTTACCACCTATATATGCAGCTTAAACCAGAGCTCAGTTTTGCCTAAGTGAAATCATACCATACATATTTTTATCAGCCTTCTATTTATGTGCTTTACCTATGTTGTTGCATGTAAATGTAGTTCCTGCATTTATATTTTGATATGATACACAATTAATTGTATCAATTACCACATATAACATATACACTTTACCACATGGATATAGGCATATTCACAGTGTCTAATTTGAATCTATTACAAACAATATTGTTACACATCGTACACATCTATACTGTGCATACATGTATATGTATGTTCAAGGGTACATATCTAAAAGCAGAATTACATACTTTCTGATATACGAACTTCACTAGATACCAAACTGTTTTTCAAATAAGATTAGCCAACTTATACTCCTATCAGCAGCATATAAAGTTTTCTCTTTTCCTAATAGCTACATCCAAAGTCTGTTTTAAATGTGAAATATAAAGGTGTTTGTTGTATACCCAAATAAACATTTTTTTTCTTCCTAATTAGACTGACCTATACTTCCTAAATCTAGACAAAGTCTGCACTCCATCCGGACCCACATCTCAGTAACCTAAGCCTTCTGCTGACCTGGATTTCCTCCCTAAGGCAAGCAGGTGAGAGAAAAAAATCCAGACCCAGGCCACACCAGAGGAATACAGAGAAGGCTCCAAAGAAACTTCTGCTCTCTTGGGGATCCATCTGAACAGGTAGGAGGAGCAAACATTATTTTTTACTTTAACCACACTTTGCAAGAAAAACAAAATTCTTTACTAAAAGTCCTCTGATTTGCACTATATTTCTGAATATAGCTATAATCTAAAAAAAAAAACAAAAAAAAAACACAAAAACCCTGCATTATAAAAAGGGTACACATTTATCCTTTGTCCAGAATGAGTCAAAGGAAAAAACTATCTAAATATCTACCACATAGGGCCAGGATTTAGCTCAGTGGTTCCACCACCTGCCACACAAGTACAAACAAGTCCCAAGTTCAATCCCCAGAACTGCCCCCCACCCAAATCTACCACATAATAAAGAAATGTACTGAATTGATTTTATATTAGTGAAACAAGTATAACACACTATTAAACATTTAATATGAAAATAAGAAAAATAATAGTTACTAGAAATAGAGCCATGCTAACTATTGCACACGAGCCTCTGACGAAGCATAAGATGGCAAAGATCAACCTGTTGATCTTCTTAGTTGGCCTCTATTTCCTTTCTTGAGAGCTTTAGGGCAATTTCAGGGATGTTCTTATTAGTAGTAGTAGTATATATATAACTTATGCAAAATAATGGGAACATGCACATAACATAGTTTGATCATTTCCACCACCACCACCACCCTGATTTTAGGATTTTCAAAAGTAATTTTTTAATCTTTTAAAAAATTTTATATTAATTCAAAAAAATTTACTAGTTAATTTTTAGCCACCTCACCCACTTTAAGACCTAATATAAGATGTGATTTTTAAGAGTGTAGAGGTTGGCAGAGTGACACTACATGTATGTCAAGTGCTCTCCTCACAAATACAAGGCCAGGCAGGCGGAAATCCCTGTGCACACTTGGACCCAAGAGAAACATCCTCCAGGAACAGAGTACAGTAACTAAAGATAACCCAGAGTGATTGATAGAACCAGTGATTAAATCATACCTTTGGGCTACTCCAAGCCACCTATAAATCACTTTCATTGACATTTCAAAGAGTAATGTAATGAAGCCTATTCACATTTTACAGTTGACACTTACCCTAAAATAAGTGATCCGGTAAACTTTATTACATTTCCTTCAAAAAGAAAAAGAAAAAGTTAATGCAATGAATTTCATTTTTAAAAGTGTGAAATAGGCAACAGTGTGAATCTCTACCAGTTTTGTATATACTAATTGGATAAGTTATTGATATTTTTCTATTAACATAATCAGTTGCTATCAACACACAGCTTTCCATCTCCAGATGCAAACCAATCAATAAGCACTGGATGCAAAAATAAAATTCAATAGGGGCTGGGGATTTAGCTCAGCGGTTTGGTGGCCTGCCTTGCAAGCGCAAAGACCCAAGTTCAATCCCCGGTACCAAAAAAAATAAATAAATAAAATAAAATTCAAAATGATGGCTCTTCATATTCATTCTCCTCTTCCTCCACTCCTGTTCTTCCATCCTCAACAAATCACTAGGGACCCTAGTCCCCGTTTCACTACCAATATGGCCAGGACTACAGGCTTCCACTGAATGCAACTTCCAGGGAGCTCACTTCCCTTCTGATTGCTTTTAGTTAAGAACTAATTAAATAAAGGACTAGGAAGAATTTTCCCTACCACTAGTAGGAAGGACTACACTGAAGGATTATATTTGTCAAATGGTGACACAAAATAATATTTTCCAGAGTAATGATGCTATAATTGGCAATTAAGTATCAAATGGTAGCCCTGCTTAACATACAGGCTACAAGTTTACATTAAGTACCCAAATTATGAACAAGTTCTGTTCCAGGAGAATGTTTATAAGTCAGATTCATTTGTAAGTTGACAAAGTGAGCCTTATAAAGTGCTTGTTCTGGCAGATGATAAGAGAAGAAACACTCCCTTTCTGTTCCTACTTCTCCTTTTCTATTTAAAATACAGAGTCAGAATTTCCTACATAAAAAAGATCTTAAAAACAGATCTATTAAAGGTGGGGCTGGAGATTTAGCTCAGTGGTTCCACAGTTTGACTCACAAGCAAATTCAATCCCCAGTAGCAGGAAAAAAAAAAAGATCTATTTTAAAGAACAAAAGGAAACTCCATGAAGATAGGGGATCTTACTTAATATTGTATCCTGGGGGCTGAGAAAAATGTTTAGCACATAGTCCATGGTCAATAATTGCTTATTGCCAAATGACTGAAAGATGAGCTAAACCTATCTTCTCATTTTACAAATAAATAGTGCTCAGAGAAGGCAGGATATTTCTTTCTTCTGTCCAAAAAAAAAATCCTAAATGAACATCTTCTATATGCCATATATAACAGTAAACAGGATATAATGATAAACAAGAAACTACCCTCACACAATTTAAAGTCTATGAAAGAAGTCTGATTAACCAAGTTCAATATTCATTTAACGAATGACAAGAAGCAGGTCTAATTTGGCCAAGGATGTCAGGGAAGCTTCCCAGAGGAAAGAATGGCTACAGTGTGTTGGGGAGCAGGGCGAATTAGAACAGATCCCAATTCATAGTAAGGTAAGGGCTATTTCCTTGCTCACCACTGTATTCCAAGAACCTAATACAGATGCTGGCATCTTAGGTTTTGGGGTGAATTTTTTTGTTTGTTTGTTCATTTGTTTTTTTTCTTTTTTGAGTGTAGTCTGGTCTTGAACTCACTATGTACTACCTAGACTGGCCCTGAACTCACAGTGATCTTCCTGCCTCAGCTTCCCAAGTGCTGGGATTATAGGTGTATGCCACTATGTCCTGCTGGCTAGCACTTTAAGAGCTTAATGGATTATCTGCTAAATAAGAATATAGTGATACCTCAGTTTAGAAGGATAAGAAGGAATTTGACAGGAAAAATAAGGGAGGAATGAGAATTCCCAAGAAAATGATCATATATGGCTCAGGGCTTACAAATCTCAAGTGAACCAGAGACATAAATCAGAGACTTTTTGTGGATTAAAAAGTTTTTGTGGGACTGGGGATTTAGCTCAATGGTTCCGCCGCCTGCCTCACAAGTGTAAGGTCCAGAGTTCGATCCCCGGTACCAAAAAAAAAAAAGAGTTTTTTGGCCTACTCTGGAAAACTAGCCACAATGTCATCACTCTCTTTATATATATAAAAAAATGTTGTTTAAACTTTACTCACGGATATCTCTCCAGTATGTATGCCTTTTTGGTGAGGGAGTAGAGGTGCCTAGTCTTCTGTAATAGATGACACAATAAGCAGCCAGGGACATTCTATATAAGGAGAACAATTACAACAAATTTAATTTAGCATCTAATTACCAACATTTTAAAAACTATAAGAACATGCTACCATCACAGTAAATTGCCCACAGAGTTCAAACTGTCAAGACAAGGAAAATTATTTCTATTGAAAAATGCTTCCCCTTTAAAAACTTCATAAAAATGAATTTATTAAAATAAATTTTGCTAGTACTTTATTCTTTAAATTGTGTCCCATTTTAATGATTAATAGGAAACCAGAAAAATACGAATTAGTCAGAATCAGCATTTTTAAAAATGTCTTTTAAGAAAACATACAAGGTATGATCAAAATGCATGATGAATATTTAAATGTTTAAAAATGTATTATATTAAAAGACATATTGCCATTAATACTTCTGAAAGTACTCCCTTTTGCTTTGAATACACATTCTTGACACTTTCTGAAGCAGTTCTGGAAGTCCACTTTCTCAAGTTTCTGTGAAATGTGATAAAAAATTCAATGAATGGTGTTGCTGAGTGCAATCCAACAGACAGACACCCATAAAAACACTGTGGTGTGTCCTCATCTACCTTATTCAATGGATTTGACACTGCAACTTCTGGTTCTTTCCCAAAGTCAAAATGACCATGAAAGGCAAACACTTCAAATCAATACATGACATCAAGGCACTCAAAACAGCACAACTAAAGACACTCCAGAAAGAAGACTCCAGAACTGCTTCAGGAAAGGGTAACAACAACAGCAGAAGTATAACCAAGGTGAGGGATGATATTCTTGGGAGGATTAATGGCCAGGTGTCTTTTAGTATAATAAATATTTTAAAAATTTAGACCCTCATTGTATTTTTTTAATCACACCACATATGTATATATAATGCACATTTATCTGATGACTAAAGGCCCACAGAAATGTAAAGCAGCTCTGTATAGAAGATATATTTAGAGAACCCACAGAATTATTTAGCTTTTCTCTAGCTTTTAAAGATCGTATATCAACATTCTTTAAAATCTTTGAAATAGTTGGTATACTACGAAAGAAGAAAAACTACTCATTTATTAACTAAGCGAAGGTGATCAAAATATGATGAAAGTTTCTAGAACAACTTCATAATCTAGAATCATATTGTCTTTGGAGACTAAGCCCTTTTTTTTCTTTTTCATTTTGCTAAAAGGGTAAGGAAGAAAGATGCTTTGAGGAACTCATGAGAAATGGTTCTTTAGATCGACATTCAAAACCTCTAGGGGCAGGGATTTAGCCTGGCAAATGCAAGATCCTGAGTTCAATTCCTGGCACAAAAAAATGCAAAATTTACAGCAGCTTTAAGGGATTAGGGCAGAGTTACTTGGTATGCATGAAAAAGAAACACCTGTTATAGAACAAAACTTTTAAACCATTTCTTAACTGTGATTCCATCACATCAATTGGTGACTAAACAAACCAAATCTGACAACAGGTAAACTTGTAAAGGTCCTTGTTTGAAAGGTCACTGTATCTTACTTTCCCACTTGTCTAATGAGTTACTGTCACGTCTCTGTGAGGCTTAAATAATGGTAAAAATGGTACAAAAACTATATGATACAGATGCTCACAAAACCAAGCAAAGCTTGAATACCTACTGACTTGTATTTTACTCTATGAATAATACTGCACTAAAAAATGCAGAGCAAACATGTACTGCTTCTTTCAACCTTGACACCCTCTATGAAAACATTACACAAACATTCTTTAAACTTCTCTATCTTTCCAGCTTCTACTGATACTCTTTCAGTTTAATTCTCACACATCTGGTTGCTCTTTTCTCTATTGTTAGGCACAGGAATGTGAGACATGAACGTGGTGGCCCTCACTGAGCTTATGAATGGGTCTGTGGGTGGTCTCCACTCAGCTTTTAAATATTAATCCTCCAGGTGAAGTGGTGGCACATGTCCAAATCCCAGCACTTTGGAGGATAGCAAATTTGAGCCCAGCATGGGTAACTTGTTGACTTAGCAAGACCCGGTTAAAAAGGGGGTGGGGTTTGAGACGGAAACTCAGTGCAAAACCCCTGGGTTCAATCCCCAGAAAGCGGGGTGGGGCCTACATATTTACCAACATTTTGTCAATTTCTTTCCTTACTATTTCTTGTATCCACAATCTCCTTTTGAGTTCAAAACATTACTGATGAAGATACTGTATATCCTTTAATAAGTCTGTTCAAAAGGATCCATGCATTGAGTACACTCAGACTTATGTCAGACATGCTAAAAAAAATAGCTGTATTTTAAATTCTGGATTTAGAGTTTAGAATATCATTAGGTTTCCATGTGCACATAATGGTATTTCTACTGATATTTCATTTATTTTTCCACTAATATTTCTTCTTGTTGCTCAAGAGATATTTATGGTGAAATCTAATTATTGTTTGTCTGTATATAAAATAATAGCAAAGAGGTTACAAATGTGTTCCGCAGAACATACTGTCTAATTTCAAAATGACTTCACCAGCAACTTGGCTTTTGATTGTTTTGTTTTTTGTTGGGGTTTTGTTTTGCTACTGGGGGTTGAATCCAAGGCCACCATTAAGCATGCTAGGCTAGTGCCCTACACTGAGCTTTGGTTTTTTTTTTTTTTTTTT
>NW_022900926.1:26155907-26160465 GCF_012274545.1 Fukomys damarensis | reverse complement strand
TTTTTTTTTTTTTGAGACAGTCTCACTAAATTGCGCAGGCTAATCTAGAACTTGTGACCTTCCTGCCTCAGCCTCCTGAGTAGCTGTTCCACTACACCTAGCTTCATAGTTTTGTTTTGTTTTTTTTAATGCTTTGACTTCACTAGGTTTTGTATACCTGGGGGTAACTGCTCCCCCACCCCGGCTAACTACTAGTGATAGCAAACAGCTTGCCTGCTAGCACAAATTTCATATCCAAACAAACCAAACTGGAGTCTATAACCCCTCCATCTCCTTTATCAAACTCTTACATAGAAGTCAGTATTCCCTAGTCCAAACCACCCAGAGGAAGGTCCTAAACCCCTAGGGACCACCCCTGTAGCTCAAAGCCTGATGAAATATTCAAACTATCTAATCTTTGCCTACCTGTCCCACCCATTCCTCTCCATGAAATCCACAAGCAAAGCTGGGTTCTATGCTTTGCCCTTTCTCCTTACACCTCCTGACTGACCCTGGTACTTTCCCACAGCACCCTGCATAGTGTGGAGTGTCCACTATCCTCTGGGAACTAACTATAAGAAATAAACTCAATTTTTCAAAGCAATTCTCTGTGTCTGTCATCTTACCTCAACTGGTTTAAAAGTTACATTTTCAAACAAAATCATGGGTTAATTTCGCTCTCTGTACCTCACTTTCCTCATCTATAAAATACTGAAGAGGCTGGGTATGGTGGCACACACCTGAAATAACAGCACTCAGAAGACTGAGGCAGGAGGATCACCATGAGTTTGAGGCAAAATTGGACTACACAGTGAGTTCAAGACCAGCCTGAACTACATAGTGAGGCTCTGTCTCAAAAAGCTAAAAAAAATAAGTGTACAGTATGTTCTTGCAATTCTCTATTATGTCTCTGTATGGGTTTTATATATCCTGCTCAGGATGCAGTGTGCTCCTTCAATCTCAGAATGCCTATCATTCTTCAGTGCTCTTTAATGACTAACACTAACCCACATTATTTTTTCTTCTAATATTACTATTATATGATATTAGATGTTTTAATTCTATCCTTCAAATTTCAACTTCCTTATTTTCGTTTGTACCAGGAATCGAACTCAGGACAGCTTCCTTATTTTCTACCTTTTCTTATCTCTCTGACATGCATTAAAGTTTCCCCAAATCTATTTTGCAATTTATCAATTCTCTGATTAGCTATATTTAGTTCACTTTCACTCTTGCCTGATCCTTTTATACATTGGTTTTTGTTTTAAAGTACAGACATTTTTTTTTTTTTTTTTTTTTTTTTTTTTTTTTTTTTTATTTGAGACAGGTTCTCACTATGTAGTTGAGTCTGACCTGGAACTTACTATGTAGCCCAGGCTGGTCTTGAACTCACAGTGATTCTCCTACTTCAGCCTCCTGAGTGCTGGGATTACAGGCTTACGTCACCATGCCCAGCTGTTTTTGTTTTTTTAATGGCTACAAATTATTCCCTTTCCTGTAACTACTCTTGTAGTGCCCTCCCAGTCTGACTCTTGCTGGCCTTATGACTGACTTTGGCCACAGTACAGCAGAAACATGACACAAGCTAAGACCTGAAAAGCACTGACACATTCACACTTTTGTCTTGCTGCTCTTGCATATGGCTACCCCCATATAAAGAAGCCTATTAGTCTGCTGAGTAACAAGAGAAATGACCCATGTTCCCATCGATGCAGCTAACATATACCAAGTGAGAGCCAGCTCTAACTGCCAGGCACATGAAGTCACACCAGACTAACCACAGCCTAGCTGTCCCTGCAAACTCTTTATTGAACCTGTAGAACTCGATAAATTGTTGTCTTAGCCACTAGGGCTTGGAATGGTGTATAAAGTTGCAAAAAGCTAACTGATACAGTATGTGTGGTTTCTAAACTTTCCTTTAGGTTTTAAACTTGTTTATTTATTTGTTTGTTTGTTTATTGGTATTGGGGATCAAACTCAGGACCTTGTGCTTACAAGGCGGGTATGGGGCCACTAGCTAAATTCCTGGCTCTAAACATATTTATTTTAAAGTCCCTGTGTTGGACCCACTATTTGTAGAATTAGGACTGGCTATCCTTCATGAATTAAAAACCCTGGGACCACAAGTGGTGTAGATTTACAGTTCAAACTTCCACTCTTTCAAGCAAGTTTTCATGGTCTTTTCTTCTCATGAGAGGAAGTTTTCTAGTCTGTATTTCTTTGACAGTTTGGTCCTCCAAGACAGTTTCTTTTTGGCTAAATTAACTTTACATGCACATTAGGCCCAAGCAATTAAGTCTCTATCAGGTCCTGATAATCCTTAACTTGCTTCAACTTTCTTCCTCAGTACCGACTTCCCTCTTCCTTCTCAAAATTCAGAGTTCTTCTGTTATATTTTACTTGGAACTTTCATGTCTATGGAGAAAACTGAACATGTTATTTCTTGACTTTAACTCTTTTAATAGCCAGGCATGATGGTACATGCCTGCAATTTCAGAACTCTGGGAGGCTGAGGCAGGAAGAGTTCAGGCCCAGCCTAGGCAATTTAGTGAGACCCAGTCTCAAACATTTTTTGAAAGGGCTGGGGATCTAACTTAGTGAAAAGCCTCAATCTTCAGTAGAGCAAAGAAAGGGAAAAAAAAAAAAAAAAGACAGAGAGATAAAAGAAAAAATCTTTTGATAATTCTCCATTCTTTAAAACAATGTTTCTTAAAATTTTGGTCTATAGGGCCAAGGATATAGCTCAATGGCACCATGCCTGCCTTGCAAGTGCAATGTCCTGAGTTCGAGCTCAGGCACAAAAATAAAAAAAATTTTTTTGGGGTTTGGACTATAGAAAATCAGTGGTGCTGTGTTATCTATCTCTTTAGTAATCCTAGCACCCTGGAAGTCTCAGACAGAAGGATCACAAATTCCAGCCTCACCTGGGAAACTTAGTAATTTAGGGAGATCTTGTCTAAAAAAAAAAAAAAAACTGGGGGTATACAGCTCAGTGTGATTGATGGACCTACGTTCAATCAAGGGACTGGGCAAACACAATTAAATCAACCATAAAAGTTCTATCAACACCTCTCCCATGCCTAGCTCTGTGAATGACTGATCTGATTTCTCTCCTGACTGCTTTGTCTTTACAAGAATGCCATGTAAATGGGATCATACAGTATACAGCCTTACTCTGGCTTCCTTCACTTAGAATGCACTTGAGAATCATGCATGTTGCTGCACCAGCAGTTTATGTATGTACATGCATGAATGTATTATAGTATTGAGATCAAAACCAGGCCCTCATGAGTGCCAGACAGTCTGCCACTGAGCTATATAACCCCTGCCCCTCCTCATTTTCACAGATGGGGTCAGACTGGTCTTTAACTTACGAGATCCTCCCACCACAGCTTCCCAAGTAACTAGAACAGAGACATTCAACTTTATATTCAACTCTATTTTTCAACATGACTGTATTATCTTATATTGCAGCCAACAAAGCAGGAGTATGAGGGTTCTGATTAGCCTTCATCCTTGCCAGTGTTTGATGCTGTCAGCCTGTTTCATGTTAGCTTTTGCAGTGGGTACATTATTAGTATCTCTCTGTGGCTTTACTTTAAAATTCCCTGAAAACTAGAGCATTTTTTCATATATATGCTAGGCACTTATGTATTTTATTGTGAATGCCTGTTTGAGTCTTTTGACTATTTTTAAATTTTTTAAATGATCCGTCAGTTCTTTATAAATTCTGGAACAAATCCTTTATAAGATATATGTACATATAACACAACTATCTTCTCCAAGCCTTTGACTTATTCTTGGAGACACAGTCTTGCTATGTAATTCAGGCTGACTTTGAACTCACAGCAGTCCTCCTCCTGCCTCAGCCTCCTGAGTTCTGGGATTACATGGATGCATCACCACACCTAACCTATTCACTTTTATAAAAGGCATCTTTCAATGAACAGGAATTTTAATTTTGACAAAAATCTCTCTTTTTCTTTTTCCAGTACCAGAGATCAAACTCAGGACCTTGGCACGGTGCCACTGAGCTAAATTCCCCAAAACATTTCTTCATACCATAATACTGGAGAAAGATTTTTAACAACATGAGTTGGCGAAAAGTGTTTTCTTTTGTGTGTGTGTGATACCAGGAATTGAACTCAGGACCTTGCACTTATGAGGTGAGTGTGGCGCCACTGAATTAAATCCCCGGCCTGCTTTTATTTTTTATGGCTATTGAATTGTCTATTCTGAGAAACTGTTACCTTCTTCATGTCATACTGTCCTATGATTTTATCTCAAAGACACTGTTTTACACTTAAGTCTGTGAGTCACTTCAAGTTCATTTTTACGTGTTGAATAAGGAGTTAAAGTTGAATTTTCTTCTATATCATTATCAAACAGTTCCAGTAAAATTTTATTGAAACAATTTTCTTTTCCCCCTTGAGGTTACTTTGCACGTTGTTAAAAACAAAACCAAAAACAAAAAAACAAACTGACTTATTCACCTACTTCTACTTGGCTGTCTGTCTATATTTATAATGACCTATTTGTATCTCTCTCTCTCTCTCTCTCTCTCTCTCTCTCTCTCTCT
>NW_022900926.1:26151172-26155623 GCF_012274545.1 Fukomys damarensis | reverse complement strand
TATATATTTAATGATCTATTTGTATATCTTATATATGTACTACACTGTCTTAATTATTGTTGTTTTATAGTAAGTTTTGAAGCTAGATAGTACTATAATATCCCCAGCTTTGTTCTTTCTTTTTAAGACAGACTAGAATATTCTACGTCCTTGTTATTTTCACATAATTTTAGAGTCAGCCTGTCAATATGTATTTAAAAGAGCTTTGAGAGGTGAGTGCGGTGGTACGTGCCTCGAATGCTACCACACAGAAGGTTAAGGCAGGAGGATTGTGAATTCAAGCCCAGCCTGGGCTACATAGCAAGTTCAAAGCCAGCTTGAACTATTAGTTCAACATTGTTTTCATAAATAAATAAATAAAATAGCTTTAGGGATTACAATCATGATTATATTAAATCTGAAACACTGTAAAGAACAGAAGAGTAATTAAAGGAAAATTAGTACAAAATTAAACAAATATTCAAAATTCCATCAAATTTAATAATAGGAAGGTCACTGGGGTATTCATAAGGTAGCTTCATTATCTTGATTGAAAAAAAACACTCATTAACCATTTTACCCTTTCATTTCTTTTCCTCTTCTTCTGTGGTACTGGGGACTACCACTAAACTACATCTCCAATCCTTTTTAATTTTTGAGAGTCTTGAATTTCTCAGGTTACCCTTGAACTCACAATCATCCAGCCTAAGTCTCCTGAGCAGCCCGGATTGTAAGTCTGCACCACCACTCCCAGATCAGGTCACCCTTCCATTCTTATTAGTAAAACCTAAATTATAGCTGGGCATACAGATAACTGGATAAAGACTACATCACCTTTTTTCCCTTCTGGTTAAGTGAGGTCACTGACTAAGATTGAACTAATAGAATATAAGTGAATATCACGTGCAACTTCTAAGAAGTATCTTTAAAGAATATGTGCCTTTATTCATTCTTCTCTATCCTCCCTTCTTAAATGAGCAAGTGACAGTGGAATTAAAGCAGCCATGTTAACCATGAATCACCATACTAAGGGTGGCACAGCAGCAAGAGAGAAGAATCAAAGTCTCTGATGATGGAGCTGCTGTTATAACAATCAATTTACTACTTATTTATGCAAATACATGCACATTTAACATTGCTATCAGATATTTCCTGTGTAATACAGTAAAATCTAACCTTGATCCACCTGAGTAGAAAATGTCTACATCCCAGTGGTCCCAGAGAACCTCTAGCAACAATGTTTTACTCATCTATTCAACTTCTACCTTTCCAACAGAATATTTCCACTTGGATATCCAATAGGATAAATCCAAAACAGAACTGTTCATTTTTTTCTCCTCAAACCCTTCTTCCAAATATGTTCTCCACCACCAGCACCAAATGGTAAATAATTATATAAAATATAATTATTTATAATTATAAATAGTAAATGATCTACCTTGAAGCTCAAGCAAAACACTTTGGTACTGCCTTTGATTCTTTGTTTACTCCATTTTTCTCCATCCTCACTGTCACCACTCTTTCTAGATCCAGTCATCAACAATTCTCACTTGGAGTAATGCAACAGCATCCTCAATGGTATTATCATTATTTTTTTTGTAACAAGAAATCTTTCCTAGGTTGATGAAAAAGTTCTAGAGATGGACAAACAGTAATGATGGTCAATAGTGTGAATGTCACTGAATGATACACCTAAAAAGGATGAAATGACTAAAAATGGATATTGTACTACAACATGGATATGGATAAATATGGATATATAAATTCATAAATATACGTATCCATAAATATGTATATTGTCCAACAAAGTAAGCAAAAAAGAAATCTTTCCTAGAGATAACAGGCATGTATTTTTTCTAAAAATCTTGCAGATGTGTGTTTCACATTAAAGTCTGTAATTCATCTAGAAATTGTTGAGACTGATATGAAGTAGGAATTTAATTTTGTCTTTATTCCAAATGGATGAAATGCATCTCAACATCATTTATTGAATAGTCTATTTTTTTTCCTCCTTGCTTTGGAATACCGCTTAGTAGTATACTAAGATTCCATGCATACATGGCTATGTTTCTAGATGCTCTACTCTGTTCTATGAATCTATTTTTCTATCCCCGAATCAATATACTTTTTTTTTTTGAGACAAAGTCTCCCTATGTAGCTCATGCTGGCCTTAAATTCATGATCCTCCTGCCTCAACCTCACAAATGCTGTGCTTATGGGTAGGTGCCATGCCCGTCCACACTGTCTTATTTTACCTTTATATTAAGCTTCCATACTAGGTAGGGAAGAACCATATTTAATTTTCTTCTTCAAAACTGACTTAGCTGCCAGGCATGGCAATGGCAGTACATGCCTGTAATCCCATCACTTGGGAACCTGAGGCAGGAAGATTGCTGCAGTTTGAGGCTCGTCTGAGCTACACAGGTAAGTTCAAGGCCAATGTGAACTACATAGCAAGATCCTGTCTCAAAAACCAAAACAACAAAAAACATGACTTAGCTACTTGGTTTTCCAAATAAATTTTTGATCTAATATGTCAAGTTGCATAAAAAAAACATACAGTAAGGCTGGGAATTTAGCTCAGAGGTTCCACTACCTGCCTTGTAAACACAAGGTCTTGAGTTCGATCCCGGTATAAAAAAAACAAAAACAAAAAAGCATACAGTGACCTGTCATCTTTTTTATATTGTCTTGCTATTCATGAATGTTATATATCTCTTCATTTACTGGGTCTTCTTTTATGTGTTTCAATAAACCATTGTAACTTTCTCCCTATAGTACTACATAACTTTAGTCTGATCCACTTCTAGATACCTTTAGTTTTGAATACCATTATGAAAAGTATCATTTTTTGTTTGTTTGTTTTTTGTTTTTTGAGACAGGGTCTCCCTATGTAGTTGAGACTGGCCTGGAACTCACTATGAGTGCAGGCTGGTCTCCAAGTCACAGCGATCCTCCTGCCTCAGCCTCCCGAGTGCTGGGATTACAGGCATGCACCACCACACCCAGCGCAGTATCTATTATTAAAATTTCTGGTTAATTACTGCTTGTATATGAAGTTTTTTGCTCAGAAATCTTCCTGAACTGAAAGCCATTTCTGATGCCTTCTAACCAAAGTAATCCTTTTCACTATAACATCAAAATCTTGTATCTTGTTAGTTGGTTTTAGTGTCTTTTGGCCCCCATTAAATAAAATTAGTTCATCATTGCATCCCAAGTGTCTAGGAATAATGTACAGAACACACCAAGTGCACATAATATTTGCTTAACAAATGGGTGGAGGTTTTATATCTGGTTAATGTTGAGAAACCCAGGAAGAAAAGCAAGTTTTGAAGTGAGGACAAGAGATAAAAATGAAATTAGTCTGAGAGGTGGAGCTAACATTACTCACTGGTCATTAAGGTGCAGGCAGCTGCCCAGCACTTGGCACTCAGGAGTAGCAGTTCGAGGTGAAGGAATTCACGAGATGGTGGTCTGATTCTCAAGAAGGAAAATGTAGGCAAGAAAGTAAAAAAGCAAAGAAAAGGTACTTGGGAATAAATGAATTTGGAAGCAAACTTTCAAAAGAGGAAAAGATGCAAGACAAAGAAAAAGAGACAAGCTAGATTCCTAAGGGATCACACAGCCAGGTGTGATGGCCCATACCTGTAATCCCAGAAGTCTGGGAGGATGAGGCAGGAGGAATGCAAATCGGGGTCAACCTGGCCCAGTGTGAAATTCTCAGTGTGACCGAGGAGGAGGAGGAGGCAGGAGTCACACGAACACACGAAATAAAAGAGCAATTTGAGCTTAACTGTGAAAGTACAATTCAACCTACGGACCTCAACCGGTAAAAACAAGAGACCTCGATTAGACTACAGAGCAGAATTTGGGAAAAGGAATTAACTTTACAGTTTTCTAGAGTCTCACTTTAAAACGATTTCTGGGTTTAGAGCCCTCTCAACGCTCAATCTAGTCAAATTCCATGGCCAGAAAGTGGCGAGAAGCTGTGGTCTAGCAGGCGCAGGTGTGACGAATGAGGCTGTTTCCTCCACCTCATCCCTTCGAGACTACCCAGCCGGGCTGAGCGGCCGCCGGCAGGTGCTCTTCCCTGGGCCTGGATAACTACCGAAGCAAGCCAAAGAGAAAAACCAGGTTCCGGCGGAGGACCGGAGAGAGGCCTTCAGGCCAGAGGCAGGTCAGCGGGTCACTATGGGACCGTGCACCCTCACAGGAGCTCCCCGGGCCAGTCACCGCCCACACCACTCCCCCGCCGCGCTCAGCAGCGCCAACTCTCTCTCTAGCCCCTCGAGCCATCCCTCCTTTCCTACCTGCCGGGCCGCTGACTCTGGTGCCCTCAACCGCTCCCAAGGGACTCTACCGACAGGGACGCCCACACCTCTCTTCTGCTCGCAGCCTGCACCCTCCAGTCACCAATCTGTCTGTACGTGACCCCGCCCCTTCCCGGCTCGCCCCGCCCCCCGGCCCCGTCC
>NW_022900926.1:26141426-26151082 GCF_012274545.1 Fukomys damarensis | reverse complement strand
CGTACTTGACGATGACGCGCGTACGCAGGCGTACTGCGTTGGCGACGCCAAGGCGCTCTGCTTGTGTGGGCGGAGGTGTGTGGTAATCCTCCAAGTGACTGGAGAAAGTGGGGTGCGTGGAAAACGGCGGGGTCCGGAATAAAGCGGGGGAGAGAGGAAAAGGGCCAGAGCCTGTTTTCCGGCTGCTGGATTACAGGGCTGTGTCCTGCAACCTCTCTGGGCCTCTCCAGGCGAGGCTGAGCGGCTTTCCCTCACTGGTTTAGTGTGAATTAACCGTGGGAGCTATTCTGCTCCCAGGTGTGAAGGTAGAAGGGTTAATTTGGACTACGCTGGGCAATGACTTTCAAGTCCGTATTCTTGAGGAGTGCAGTTCATTTAGGAAGAAACACAAGGTCTAGAACCTAGCTTGTACTTAAAAAAAAAAAAAAAAAAAAAAGGGGGGGGGGGAACTGTAGATAAATATCTTCGCTCTGTCTCCTCATCTCTAAAATGAAATGGTTGGAGCACTGTAATTTCTGCCTCCCAGTATTTTGCCTTTTATCGTTCTGGCTGAGAAAGAAATACTTTGGAAAAACGGACCACTTTTGCACTTGGCCTCTCGAACACATTAATAGTGTAGAGTTATGCTTTCATTGAGATTCATTCATTGGCGTTCGTTGGGTTTATTTACAGGTAGTGTTTATGCATCGTTAATATTCCTAGTAGACCATTTTAATGTTGTTAAAATATGAAAGTGTTGTGTTTTCTTAATGTTAATCCTCCTTTTCATAGACAATGGTGAATACTTCACCATTTTGCCTCATTTCAGAAGTAAAACCTAAAAGTACTGAAGTTGATGCTTTTGAATTCTGTGTCATTTTTATCCTCTTTTATTAGTATTTTTGAAGACATCTGCACCGCCTGACTGGGAAAAGATGGTCAACGTTTTGAAAGGAGTGCTTATAGAATGGTTAGTAGTTTTGGTATTTCCTGAGTTTTAAATGTACATATTGAATCTTGATTTACATATATACCTTTTCTAAAATCATATATATTTTGTTCTAAGATCTGAATGAACTCAAGTCTTTAAACTTTTTCAGCTTCAGTTTTCTTATTTAACTGATGGAACAGATTTTGTCTCTGTTTCTGGGAGGTGCCAAATTTCAGTATCTCTTAAACTGATGTAATTTTCATTACTTCCAACATTGTTTTCCCTTGATAATGAGAATTCAACTTCATGATTTCATTATCGATTTTTTTCTTACTATGAATCTTAGCAACTTCAGCATGTAAATTTATCTTATTAAGTCAAGAACTTTCATATAAAGGGAATGAAGAGAGAGCCATTAAAAAAGAAAACAGCTGGTTCACAAAGGTTATTTATGTGTAAAGATTAAGACTTGGCACTTCATATCATGCCAATTGAAACTGGTATATATGTGAAATTTGGCTATAATCTCCCCAATCCTGATTTCTCTGCAGATCAGATAAATTTAGTTTCAGTTCAGCGACTTGGAACTTTAGCATGAGTGATTCCATTTTTATTTTTAGCCTGGTCTTTACAGGAGCTTAGTCCAAAATGATGGCCTCCTATAATTTTTACTTAACAGAGCATACAATAAAGAAACAAAATAAGTCAGATTATCATGGTGGCCATTTAGGCTTAGCTTCAGTGGACTGAAAAATGAAGGCACTTGAATGTAATAAAGTCCTTCTGTCTCAAGGCTTATCAGATACCAAAACCTGAGGCTGAGGGACTAAGGGCCCAATGGTAGAAGCAGTGCTTAGCACGTGAGGCCTCTGGTTCAATCTTTGATATTAAAAAAAAAAAAAAGGCTAAATCAGAACTTTATAAATTTCTAAATTATGTCAATAAGGTTAACAAAAATATCTCTTTCGGGATTCAACATCACCTTCCAGGCTCACACCCAGCATTTTCCCAAATCTGGCAAACCCAGCAGTTATTAAAGCAAGCAGCATATGTCCAACATGCGTTTGAGTCCAATTCCCGTTGCTAAAGCAGACTCCTGATGTGCAGTTACCAGGGTTGGTTTGGCAAGTAGTTTAGCAAAGATGATTTGTTACAGAGGTACAAATTCCAACTAGTTTATAGCACAGTAGCAAAGAATATGGAAAATATGTATTAATCTAACCTGATCCTTCTAGAACTATTTGTATCTAAGAAGCAAATAAGAACTAAGGTAAAACCAGTCTTAACTAGTGTGTTCTTCCTCCCCTTCCCCTCCCTTAACTCCTCCCTCCCACCCCTACTGAGGATTAAACATAGGGCCTTGACACTGAGCTCCGTCCTCCGCCCTATTTTTTTGTTCTCAGCCCTTTTTTAAATTTTTTATTTTGAGACAAGGTCTTGCTACATCCCTAAATTGCTCAGGCTGGGCTTGGATTTGTCATCCTGGGTCAGCTTCCCAGAGTACTTCGATCACAGGTGGGTGCCACGACACCCAGTTATTGTTCTCTTTTACAGTATTTTAAGTTTTGTCCACCATTGCTTCTTAGGAGGGCTATATTCTTGATGTTTCCCATGCATCCAAAACAATGCCAGATCAGACACAGAAACACGCGCACATGCTGCTTTGTAAGCATTTGTTTACTGAATGAATTTAATAGAATCGAATACTAGGTTACTAATGTTTCATTAGAGCTCTTCTGTCCCCACAGTGAGAATTAAGAATGGATAAGAGTATTGAAGAAAACTTATCAGAGGCCATATTTAGAATCAAGCTCCTGCACTAGGACCTGGCAGACCAGGCTAAAAACTGTATGAGGTAGTTGATTTTAAAACAAGTTAAAATTATGAAGTAATTTGAAATGAAAGCCTTGTAAGAGATGATTAAAATAACAGGAATAATATACAAATTGCCAAAAATTTTAAAGCACTGGTTTAGTGATTGAGCACAGAGGTGAATCATTTAGGTTTTACTTCATTGAATAATGTTAAGTTTATTCCATTTAGAATATTTCTATAGATGTTAGACTTCAAAAGCATTTAACCGTTGCTGCCTTTAATACTTTTTAATAGCAGCTTGTTAGAGTAAAGTGGTATCACCTATCAATGCACTTGAGCTCAAATAATATATCACATTTAAACATCAATTTTATAATGTCTTGTTTGTCTTTATTACTATGTTACATTTGAAACTAAAGTTTTATTTTATAAGACAACCATTCATCCTATTGTGTGTCTTTCCAAGAAAGTGTGATTTTTATAGACTGTGTTGAGGATCTTGTGGGGCCTGAGATCATCAGGGATCTGGAGGAGGGGTGGCACCAGTGTCACCACTTAAGTCCTTGTTCACTGGGAAAGGAGGAAGCAACTTGCTTATAGAGCACTAAGCTGCAGGGTTTTGTCTTCCTAGTCCTCAAGCCCTCATACCTGACTACTCCAAATAATTGCTGTTTTATTCCTTACCCTGACCCTACCTCCATATTTATGTATAGCCAAGGAAAAGTTTTTGAAGAATCTGAGTATAAAGAAACTGGTTTCCTCCTAATGACCCCCTCATTATCGTTTCTGTAACATAATCTGAAAATACCTGATTAAATTAATTTCATAAACCAAGTTTCCTTCTAGAATTCCCCTTTAAGCTCTTTGCAAGTAATTAGTAAATTGTTTGCCTCATTGAGATTTCTGTATATAGTTTATTGCTTTACAAAAATTTATTTTTTATTTGGTGTAATTGCTAAAAGTGAGAAATTGCTGAAAACATGAAATTTAATATATTTAGTATTTGTTTAAATCTGTCTTTGTAAAAGATCCTATCACCAGCTCTTTCTGTTTTGAGACCCTTGTCATAATGCACTGCACTTTATGTCTACTTTTCCTGTTTGTCAGTTCCCCCAAAAAGCCACAGAGCTCAAAACTGACCCTCACCCTTTGGACTCTCATTATCTTACGTCTCAATTCACCTGTTTTTAATATTTATCTTCTACCTCACTCCACAAAATCCTTTCCACACTGCCTTCAGAACATCGTAAGATAACAGCAGCAGAACGCCTGTACCTTCAGCTTCTTCTCTGAACATTGCTTTTTCCTTCCATAACTCATATCTTGCTCCTAATTGCCATTTTGAGAAATTCTCCCTACCTCTTCCACGGAAAGCCCCAGTTATAAATCTCAGGTTGTCAGACTATACCACTCACCTCCTCTTTATAATCGTCTACAAACACTTGAATCTTTGCTGAACATTTTTCTTTGATGGTTACCTGTTACAGTTTAGTAGCTCTCCTCTCAAATCCTTAGTGATTTTAGTGTCTGTATGGACAGTCTGTCAGTACCCCATCCTGTCCAGTCGCTGAGTGCCAGTGAGCTTTCCTACACTATTTCCAGCCACTTATGTGGCTACACTTATGTAGACCAGTCCTTTCCAAAACTGCCAGAATCTCATTTTCAGACTTCTGACTGCGACCACTACCTCCTCTTTCCAAGTCAGTTCCCTCTGGTGCCCTTTCTCCACTATTTCTTCAACTCCACCAGACCTGCACTTGCTGATCCTCCCACCTTTTTTAATCCCCATATCTCTTTGCATCTCCACTCTTTTCTGCTTGTAGCAATATTTCTTAGAAGACTTTTCTGTTCATTTTCTGTAACTGCTCTCCAATTTGGAGACTCACTTTAGGCAAGCTTTCTCTCTCACAACTCACCCAAATTGCTCTACTCAAGGTCAGTAATTTTCTGAATCCAGTGCTCGTTTTTGGTCCTTCTCTTCTTGTTGCAGCATCTGACGCAATTGATCATCCCCTCTTTCTGGTTAGCCTTTGTTCACTGAGCTCCAGAACGCTTGAGATTTTCTTTACCTCAGTGGTTATTTCTTCATAACTTTGCTGTGTCCTCCTTTTTCTTTCTTTTTTGATACTGGAGTGTCTAAGAATTGTTCTTTGGTCTCTTTTCTGTGGCTATATTCACTCTCTTGCTGTCTTTGAGTACTATTGTATGCTGATGATTTAATTTTATTCTTTACCACTAAACTCTAGAATTGTGTATCCAGCTTCTCATGTGTGCAATAGATGTGTCCAGATGTAACCTGCCTAAAAAATCAAACTCTTTTTTTTTCTTTTTTGGTACTGGGGATTGAACTCAGGACCTTAACATTTGCAAGGCAGTTGCATTGCTATTGAGCTAAATCCCCAGCCCAAAAATAGAAACTCTTGATCACATGTACAAACTTATTCTGCCTGCATTCCTTCTCATCTTTATAAAATACTTCATCCTTCCATTTGCCCAAACCAAAATTCTCTAAGTTTCCTTGATTCCTCTCCAAAAGATTGTGACTAGTCTACAGATTCTTAGCTTTGTGTAAACATGTATCCAGAATTTAGTCACTTTTCATCAATACCACAAGTCCAAATCATTATTTCTCTATTCTGGATTACCACATTTGCTTAATTGGTTCCCTGTTTCTTTTAGTTTTTCACTTGGCAGTGACAAATTATTCTTTAGAAATCATTGCACTCTTTCTTACACTTGTATTCCCAATCTTAAAATGATGTTGCATCCATAAATTGTTACCATTTGAAGCAGAGAGGAAATGATTAACTTGAGTAATAGTTCAAAACTTTAAAAACTATCCTTAAAAATTGTACATACTCAAATGTAATTGCGTCTTTGTGGTGTGGTTTAACCACAGGATGTCTTGTAATTGTGTGTTTAACTCTCCAGTGATCCTGCCATGAAACAGTTTCTCCTGTACTTGGATGAATCCAATGCCCTAGGAAAAAAGTTCATCATTCAAGATATTGATGACACTCATGTCTTTGTAATAGCAGAGTTGGTTAATATCCTCCAGGAGCGAGTGGGCGAATTAATGGACCAAAATGCTTTTTCTCTTACCCAGAAGTGAAAATACTAGATATTGGACACTGAAAAATTCTAAGAAACACCTGAAAAACTATCTTTCTTCAGTATCTTAATTTGACTGTTGACTGTTTTGAGGATTCCTTAGGAGCATGCTGTGGGAAAGTGTGTGATCATTTGTTCAAATCCCCTGAAGCAACTTTGTTTTTAAAAAAAGGCTTTAATGATTGGCTGTAATTTGGCTTTTATTATCTTTTATGAAAATATAAATGTTTCTCTTTTGTGTGTATGTGTGTGTTACTGGATATCAACAGCCTCATGTATTCTAGGCCAGCACTCTTATCACTGAGGTACATCTGCAGCCCGTCATTACCATTTTATTTTATTTTATTTTTACTACCTTTTTAGTACATTTAAAATATAAGGAGTGGTGGCACATGCCTATAATCCCACCATGTGAGAGGCAGATGCAGGAGGATCACCATGAGCTGAAGCCAGATAGGGTTACATAGTATAAGGCCAGCCAAAAAGCCAGACATAGAGCTGGGTGTGGTGGCACATACCTGTAATCCCAGCACTGGGGAAGTTGAGGCAGGAGGATCGCAGTGAGTTAGAGACCAGCCTGGGCTACATAGTTCAGGTCAGTCTCAACTACATAGTGACACCCTGTCTCAAAAAAACAAAAAAAAACACCCAAAAGCCAGAAATAAAAAATGAATATAATAAACTGAGCCTTTAAATTATTAGAGTAACCTGGATACTTATTTTGCTTGTTCCTATTAATGATTGGGGGGTTTTAAGGTATGGATATTGTTTTATTTCAAATAGAAATTTCACTGATTGTTTAAATATGCTAGGGTGGAAACTGGTAATAATTATGTCTCACAAATAATATATATGTGGGGCTGGGGGATTTAGCCCAGTGGTTCTGCTGCCTGCCTCACAAGTGCAAGGTCCCAAGTTCAATCCCCGGTACCAAAAAAAAAAAAAAAAAATCAAATAATATATATGATCTAGTCAGCTCTATTGGTGAAGAAGATATAAATATAAACTACAGTTTTCGTTCCCCTTTTTAAAAAAAAAAGTGCAGAGAAAAAACTAAATGGGAATGGCAGATGCTGCTTTGACTCTCCAGTTTTTCCTTTTTCAAACTTTGTTGCTTGCATTTTTCTTATAAAGGCAAGTGTTCTTTTATTAAGTAATTGGGCAAAATGAGACAGTGGCTGACATATATGTGTAGCTAATTGCAGGAAAAATGCACAATCAGTTATCTTTGAGAGTAGAGTTGCAAAACTTGGATGGTATATTTCATAAATTCCTCTATCTTAGGAAGCTCTGAATATATGTTTATATGTTAGAATATACATATTATAGTGGTTAAAACATACAGGAAATGCAGTCAGGATCTACATTAATAGTAAATGTAGCTGGGTATGTTGGCACATGCCTGTAATCTCAGCATTCAGGAGGCTGAGGCAGGAGGATGGCTAAATTTGAGGCAAAGTAGGAAGGAAATGTTACATTCCTTATCCATATGCTCTAATCTAAACCAGATGATTTTTTTTTCCTCATGTCATTTGGTATCTGGTTGACTTACTTTCTCCTTACTTAAACAAAAGTTAAAGCAGGAAAGGTTTATTTTGGCTCACAGTTTGTAGAGATTTCAGTTCATAGTTGGCTGACTTCAAGGCAAAGGGGTATGGCAGAGTTCATTTTATGACAGGAAGCAGTAAACCTTTCCCTTTTTATTCTATCCAGGCTGCAAGCCTATTGGTTAATGCTACACCCAGAGTATGTTGTCTCTTTGGTAAATCCATCATGCACACCTAGAACTATACTAAACCAACTAATGAACTAAGCCAGTATCATACCTATGATCCAGCCAGCTCAGAAAAGCCTCACCTATGAGCACATGAGGCTTTGGGGGAACTTATTGATATAAGCCACAACACTGATTAAGTGTTCTCAGAATAATGGTACTAGAAGCATAGAGTAAAATACAAGGTATTACAAGAGAATTACATAATTACTTTTTAAAAAATGTTTTTTGAGACTGGCCTTGAACTCACTGCTAGCCTCAAACTCTAGTCTTCCTACCTCAGCCTCTCAAATGGTGGGATTACAGATGTGCACCACGATGCCCAGCTTCAGTAATTGAAAAACTACATTTACTTTGTTGTCTATGAGAATCCCTATTAAATTTAAGAAAAGTATGAATAGATAGAAGCAGTCAGCCTTGTGGGAAGCAGTATATTAGGTTAAAATATGCGCACAATTCTATGATTGGTTCTCTAAAAACTAATGCATAGGGACTCTGCTTCTCTTCCTGAAGATAGTGCCATTGTAATAGGTTGCTGATGGAAAATTTCCACCAGAAAACTTTGATAATGTGAAAATTACATCAAACCTAGTTTACCTTCTTCCTTTGGTATGCATAATTGAAGCATCTGTGTGCTATTTTAATTTACTTAGACATGCATTACTGAATTTAGAAATTTCCAGGGGTAGGTGAATTTATCATGATTCCTACACACATAACTCAGTTTTGAATCCCACAGAGTGATGCAGATTCTTCATAGGTTACTAGTACAATTGTTATTAGAGCTTGTTAAGGTATGCAAGACTTAATCATTTCAGTCATGGCTAAATCAATTTTTAATACACCTTGAGCATTTGTCACCTACTACCTTTTAAACATGATACTAAGGGAAAACTTTTCTTAGAGTTGATAAGGTAGGGAGAAAACTATTAAACAAGTACTGTAAAAAGTATTGAGTGGTGACAGGGGTTTAGTTCAGTGGTGCAGCTGCCTGCTTCACAAGCACAAGGACCCACGTTTGATCCCTGGTACCAAAAAAACAAACTATTGAGTGAAGGAAATCTACTTCATTAGCTGTTATGTTCTAAGAGTTGTGTGCAGGCACATGTTAAATATTCAAATCTTGTTAAGGCTCATACTTTGTGACAATAAGAAGACCACCTTTAGCCTCTTAGCTCTGACATTTAAAATCTGATTGGCATGGATTCGTTTGGCACACCTTAGATGTCCAGACAAGAGATGCTGGTCTCTTGGCACTGGAGAACTTTACTGCTGTCTTCTCACTTTTAACAAAGTCCTAAATATTGTGGAAAGATGGTATTAACCTAAATTGTCTTAACTGAATAAAATTATATTTGACCTGGTGTGGTGGCATACCCTTACAATCCCAGCACTCTCAAGGTGAAGTAGGAGGATCACAAGTTAAAGCCCACCCTGGGCAACTTAGTGACTTAGTAAGACCTTGTCTTTAAAAAAAAGAAAAGAAAAGAGTAAAAGGGGTAGGGAAGCCTGGGGATGTTACTCAAAGTAATGACCCTGGGTTCAATCCCTAGTCCTGCCCCCACCACCAAAAAAATCATTTAATGAGAGTTACACTTACTTTTTGATAGGTATTTGAGTGTGTGTGTATGTGTGTGTAAGAGGTTACTGGGGTTTGAAAACAGAGCTTTTACACTAGCGACATCCCCAGCCTTTTTATTTTTTGAGACAGAATCTTGCTAAATTGCCCAGCCTGGGTTTAAACTGTCTCAGTTTCACAGAGTTCTCAGATTATAAGCATGTGCCACCTCTCCTCAGCTTTTTAAAAATATAGTACCTGTATCAGATTTTTAAAAACTTAATTCTTTGAACCCCAATTTCCTTGTGAATTTTAGTGTGATTATCTGAAAATTCTGAGGATCCTGCAAGTGTGTAACAGTTGATATAAACATGTATATTGATTAATACCATACAGTACAAACTTTCAGCCTCCCAAAGAGCTGGAATTACAGGCTTCACTATCAAGCCTGCCTGGCTGTATCTTTTTTTTTTTTTTTTTTTAAAGGG
>NW_022900926.1:26139720-26141210 GCF_012274545.1 Fukomys damarensis | reverse complement strand
TTTTTTTTTTTTTTTTTTTAAGAGCGATACGCATTCATTGTTAGATGGATTGGAAAACAGAAACAAAAAAGGGGGGACATAAACTCATCCCTAATTCCACCACTCAGGAGTTCTGAGTTATATAGTTTGGATTTTGGTGACAATCTTCAGACCTTTTTCTAAGAATATTAAAAACAGTTGTACTGTATCCCAGTGGGATTTTGACACTTGCTTTTTTCACTTAATTTTTCATAATCTTTTAAAATTAAAAATGTGGAGTAGAATTTCTATTTCAGAGGAAAATTTTTCTTCCAGTTTCTTGAGTATATTAGAAAATGGGGAGGCTTTTAAAAAATACCAACACATGCCCTCATCTCCTGTTTACTCATATTTAATTGTTATGGAATGGGACCAAAGAATCAACATTTGTTAAAAGCTTCCCTGATGCTTCTAAGGTGTGGTGAGCTGAGAGTACTTGGCCCAGTAAATGAAACAAAAGACTTTGGGTAGAAGATATTGTTTAAGAATATTGCTTGGTGTTTTGTTTTTTGTCTTGTTTTTTTTTAAATTAAGTTTATTGGTATAATCTAGGTATACAATACAGTTACATTCATCATTGGGATCTTGAACCTTTACATAATAGGCCTTAATTCTCATTTTTTCCCCTTGTCCCTGCCCTCCCTTCTCCCCCTCCTCCCCTCCCCATTTACAAACACTTTATTTCCATTTTTTTAGTTTCTCATATTTTTTTCCTCTCCCTTATTACCTTTCCTCCACCCTTCCCACTTTCCCTATACCTTTAGCCCTTTACTTCCTATTTCACATTATTAATTATCTCATTAGGATCCTGTGTACTATTATAGTTTTCCGCACCAGAGAAAGTATTCAGTATTTCAGTTAAAGAAATCTCTGTATGAACATTAAAAATAGGGAATCCTAAAATAAAACTAAAGAGAAAAGTAAAAGAGAAAAGGCAATGATGTAGGATTAAAATAATCCTTAATTCTGAAGATGAAAATGGTCCCTTAACATATTTAAATTGCTTCTTGCTCTTGTAGTCTTATTCTTTTTTTCATTATTTAGAGAATACTTTATTAGTTTCTGTAATCAAACCCACATAGATACGACCTTACATATTTAGTACAATGCGTTACCCCTGTACCAATGGAAAAATAAAAATTAAAAAAATTAACATTTCTAGACCAATATGGCTGTCCAATTCTGTACAATGCCAACTCAACACAGTAAATTGGGATAACTTTTTCCAAAGTTGACAGCACCGTTAAAGTTTCCCAAAATTCAATTTATATATGTATAAAGACTAATAATAGCAATATGTTATGCATTGATAGCAGCAACAGCTTTTCCAGGTTCTGCAGTCATCTGAACAAAATTGTAGTCATTCAGCACATTCCATTAAACAAAACAAAAGAATAATATCCAGAAAACAGCAAAGTTCTGTTGCTGTTGTGGTACCTGGCACCATTTTTTTTATTAGCATCTTAATCATC
>NW_022900926.1:26124018-26138996 GCF_012274545.1 Fukomys damarensis | reverse complement strand
ATTTGTTTCTTTTCTTTTACTGTTTGTAGTATTTTGTTCTGTTGGGTTTCTGGGATCTTGATTATTAAATGTCTAGGTGTAGATTTTTTTTTTTTTTGATTGTGGCTAGTTGGAGTCCTATATACCTCAGTTATCTGAATATCAAATTCTTCCCCTCTGTTTGGGAAGTTTTCTGTCATTAATTTTGTGAACAGCTTTTTAAAGTCATTTGTATTTTCTCCTGCTACTTCATGTATTCGTATCACTTATGTGATTCTTCTTTGCATCATATAGGAGTTGTTGGATCGATTTCTCATGGTCTCTTACTGTTTTTAAGAGATCTCTTTTTTCATGGTCACTGACTGCTATCTTATCTTCTATATCTGAGAGTCTATCTTCACATTCTTTTATTCTGTTGCGTACACTTTCTGTAGAGTGTTTAATCTCCTGGATATCTGTTTGAATCTGTTTTATGGATTCCATTTCTTTCCTATGTTGGGTGTTTATTTTTTCCATTTCTTTCCTATGCTGAGCCTTCATGGCTTCTATCATGGTCCTGAGCTCATTTATTTTTTGGTCAGTTTCTGCTCTAGAGTCTCGAATCACGACTTCCATTTTGCTCACTATCTCTATGGTTATCTGGGAAATTATTTCAGTTTTGAATTATTCTAGAGCCTGATTGATCTGTTTTGTTATTTCCTGTGCTTTGAGTTCAGGGTGTCCTGGTGGTTCATTATCGGCCTTTTCATCCTCATTTGCCCTACTGCTTGCCATTGGTGAACTAGAGGTCTGTCTTTGTGTCTTGCTTAAGTGTTTTCTCATTTTTTATTTTTGTTGTCGGACTGTCCTTGGTTTAATCTCTGGATGATCACCCAAATCTTCCTGATATAGTTGTGCCCTAGCTTCTGGGTCTCTAATGACCCACAGACATTCTCATCTTCATAACATCCGAGAAAACAGCTCATCAAATCAACTGCAATGCTTTATCCCAACTGATACAATCAGCAACACATTAAGATCAAGCACAACTTGGAAACTGACCACCTGTGGTAGTCACTAATCTATCACTCTTAAATCATTTGAATTAAATTGAAATCAAGAAGCAGTCCAGAACATGTCTGCAGTGAACAAAATTTCAATATAGTATATTTACCGTTTAACAGCTCAGACAGAGCAAGGACGCAATACCCCTGATCTCAGTTAGCTGATGCCTGAACCTCATGACACAGACTGACCTGGCCCAGATTGAGTTCTCCAACCTTCTGAATGGTTGAACTCCACACGGTTTTACTACAGGTTTCCCACTCCCTTTCTTTAAAGATGTTCAAAGTTGGGAACTCAGAAAAATACCCTTGATAACCACCTCTGCCTCTGCAGAGTGGGTCCAAAGACTGGCACAGTCAGGAGGTCTGAGAGCGCACGTGCATGCGGGTGAGGGGGGTGGGAAAAAAAAGGTGGGGGTGGAGGGTGGGGAGTGGTGTAAGGGGAGTTATGGGGATTCAGGGTCACCCGCGCGGCTACCTTCCTGGCACTGGAGCGATGGCGGCTGGGTTGGGAGCAGGCGTGGCTCTCCTTCCCGTGGTGGATCAGGCCCAGACCTATTGCTTGGTTTTGAGTAGGCTACTCTATAAGCACATCTGTTTCCTTTTACTGCTAAAGAGATACTGAGCTTACCCAGCAAAGAATCATCTTTTGTTAAATTCCATTAATTAGATAAGTGATTCCCCAAGTAGTTACAGGATCTTACTTAGTGACAGAAATTAGGGCCAGGGATTTAGCTCAGTGGTTCCACCGCCTGCCTTGCAAACACAAGGACCTGAGTTCAATCTCTGGTACCAAAAAAAAAAAAAGACTTATTGACAGAAATTACATAGTTTAGTATGGATCCTTTGGTTAGATCGATGAAAGTAATTGCAGTACTCTGTTTTGTTTTGTTTTGTTTTGTTTTGTACTGGAGACCTTGCGCTTGTGAGGCAGGTGGCAGAACCACTGAGCTAAATCCCCAGCCCATGCAGCACTCTTAATTGGGGATGATTTTTTTTTAAACAAAATCAATTTGTAAGATATTTTGTTTTGAGGGGGTTGTTTTTTTGTTTGTTTGTTTGTTTGTTTTTTCCTTTCTGGAATTGAATCAGGGCCCCATATATGCCAGATGATTTTATTTTACTTTGAGACAGGATCTCACTAAATTGCTCAAGCTGATGTTGGACTTGCAATCCTGGTATCTTAGCCTCCTTAGTAACTAGGATTATAGGTGTGCGCACCTCATCAGGCTAATCATTTGTTTACTTGTTTAATATTCATAATTTCTTTAGTGAAATGAGCAAGTTATATCAATATATCATTTCTCAAGCAGTCTTTCTGAAGAGGTTGTCTAATACGCAATACCAACTTGGGTTTTACATTGTTTTGTTTACAGTACTGGGGGATTGAACTCAAAACCTTTATGATGAGCTACATACCCAGTTCTGCCAAGTTGCTCAGGCTGTGCTCAGACTTGCAGCCCTCCTGCCTCCGCCTCCTTCAGTGCTTTGATTATAGGCGTGCACCACCTCGTCTAGCTTCAACTAGTTGTTGCAGCCATCATAGTCATTCCACTGTCTCCTAAAAACTCTCAGTGGCATTTGCATTAACACAAGGTCTTTGGATGTGTATAATTTGTACTTTGTTAAAGTAAGGAAGCAAAATAGTTTCACATTCAGAAAAATAGGAAGAGTAGAGGAAGGACCAGGGGAGATGCACAAACAAAACTAATGTATCCCATTACAAAAAGTGCTTAAACTTAGAGAA
The DNA here is from genome assembly GCF_012274545.1 of Fukomys damarensis. Classification (NCBI taxonomy): domain Eukaryota; kingdom Metazoa; phylum Chordata; class Mammalia; order Rodentia; family Bathyergidae; genus Fukomys; species Fukomys damarensis. Next base: position 26,136,227 of record NW_022900926.1, on the reverse strand, counting down.
CAGTGCTCACTTTGGCACCACATATACTAAAATATATTAAACTCAAGGGAAAAAAATAAGTTTACATGTAATCCATTTTGTATCAATTCTAAATCAGGCTGGAGGATTTAGCTCAATGGTAGAATGAGTGCTAAGTATGCACAAGGACCTGGGTTCAAACATCAAAACCAAATAAAACAGAAACCATCATAAGTTAGGGACCATGTATATTGAGAATTATAAAGTGAACTTTAAGAGAATGACACAGGCTAGAAAGGAGCTTTACTCAATGATAATTGCAAAATATTAATCCACACAAAAGCTAAACAAGCATAAGATTCTCAATCTGATGATGTAAACAATTCACATTTTCTAAATTGTATCCATAAGAAAGATTAATACAGAAAATAGTAAAAGCAACAAGTAATGTGAATTCCAGGCGGGTGGTGCACTCCTTTAATCCTAGCACTCTGGGAGGCCGAGGTAGGAAGACTGCAAGTTCAAACCCAGCCTAGACAACTTTGTGACTTAACTGTCTCAAAATTTTTAAAAATTTTAAAAAGGGCTGTAGGTATGTAGCTCAGGCCCCAAAGGCCCTAGTTTCAATTCCCAGTACCCCTCAAAAAAGTAATGTGTTGGAATTTCAATTGGGATTGCATTGAATCTATATAGCAGTTTTGGAAGTATGCCCATTTTCACTATACTTGTTCTACCCAGGAGCAAAGGGATATCTTTCCATTTTCTGATATCCTCTTTGATCTTTTTTCAGAGTGCTATAGCTTTCAGAGTAGAGATCTTTGATTTTTTTTCATTAGAGATTCTACCTCACCTTGGCTGCTGTCAAGAAATCAACAAGTGAACCCTTCTCCTCTGTTGGTGAGAGTGTAGGCTGGTGCAACTACTGTGGAAATCAGTATGGTGATACCTCAAAAATTAGAACTAGGGCTGGCAATTTAGCTCAGTGGTTCTGCCACCTGGCTTGAAAGTGCAAGGACCTGAGTTCAATCCCCAGTCCCCCACCCCACCCCCACAAATAAAACCTGGAACTAAAGGTCCCATTTGACCCTACTATTCTTCTGCTGGGTAGCTTCCCAAAAGAATTTTAAAAACCATACCACAGTGATATATGTGCACCCATGTTCATAGTGGCACAGTTTATTATAGCTAAATCCTTTTCCACTCTCCAGTTGATGGGAAATTAGGCTTTTTTAAAAAAGAAAATGTGGGGTTTTTAAATAAAATGGAGTACTACTCAGCCATAAAGAATGAGAAACTAGAGACATATATAGCTAAATGGGTGAACATTGAGGCCATACTCAAAAGTGAAAAAAATTAGGACACATATGTGTAAATACTTAATAGTTTCTCTGGTGTGAGAAACTAAAATTGTAAATAAGGATCAAAACATACAATAGATAATGTGAAACAGGAAGAAATGGTCCAAGGAGGAAGGGGAAGTGGAAAGGGTAGAAGAAAGGAAAGACAGGAACAGAATAAATATGAGAAAAGGAAAAAATGGAAACAAAGTCTTTGTAAATAGGGAAGGGTGGAAGAGTTGAAGGGAGGGTAGGGGAATGGGGAAAAAATAAGAACCAAGATATATTATAAAGGTACAAATTCCTAATAATGTCAGCATAGTGTATACCTAAAATGTACCAATAAAATTAATGGAAAAATAGTAATGTGAAAAAGTATGAGTCTTATAGATCTTAAAACTTAGATGAGGTCCAATTAGGTACTTAATAAAGGCCACAAGGAAAATGAAAATTGTTTATTTTGTTTGGTAATTCTTTTTTCTCCTATCCCAAAATAATATGTTATTTACTCACATAACTTTTCTATTTGGGAACAACAACAACAAAAAGCAGCTCATCATATTCTTCAAACACATTTTTTAAAAATGTTAATTCTAACAGCTGATCTTTTTTGTTATTGTACTGGGGATCAAACTCAAGACCTTGTACTTTCAAGGCAAGCATGGCACCACTGAGCTAAATCCCTGGTCCCCAACAGCTGGTCTTGGGAGGGACACTCGCCAGATAACAAAGCCCTGTAAAAGCTTCCAAAGAAATTAGCCAGTTTAAGTTATTTTAAAATCACTCTGCCGCAGGGGCTGGGAGATTTGGTTCTCTATTACAGTCTCCAGGAATCCTCAGCATTGCTGAATCCCCCAAGCTCTTGGACCTCAAGGAAATGAACAGAAAATATTCCTCTCATTTCCCTCTGTACCTTACTCCTAGAGCCAGGAGCTTCAGAATCAACCTACTAGAGGCTGGAAAGCCCAAATTTGGTAGCTGCCAGGCTACTGTCTTAGGCTGTCCCCACATAAGTCCATAATCTGCTGGCAGAAGCAGTGACCTGCATGAAGTAATCTTTTCTTGTAGTATCTAAGTGTCTTTGGGGAGCACCAGTTCCTTTTTACCATGCTATAAGGGCCTGGAAGTCCCTTGAGTCTTTGTAATCCAAGGGAGGTCCCAGACCAGAAGCATTGGCCTCAAGCTGGGAGCCCATTCCAAAACTTAAAATCTACACTGCATTTTAGTGAGTTTCACAGTTTACATCCATTTAAATTGGAGAAGAACTGCCATTAGGGAGCCATCCTGGGACAAGAGGAAAGATTTGAAAGCTGATGTGGAGCCTTTCCATCAAGATGATGCCAAAGGAAGAAGGAAGATCCTGCCCTTCCTAATGTTGAAGTCAAAGCACATACCTAAGACCAGGGAGCTAGCCTGTAAAATTGCTTTCCAAAATGATCAGCTCAAAATGCCACCAGCAATGTCTAAGCATGCTAGAGTCAGTATATTGATCAGAATGTCTTGACTTTAATCAGTACACAACAGCAAAAAGATGCTATACTAGGGGCTGCTAAGATGAAAAACAAAAGTCTTGCTACCACAGAGCTCAGATTCTAGTATAGGAAAGAGATAGCATGATAAATATAAAGACAAATTGAGCATCCCTGATCTGAAAATCCAAAATCCAAAATGCTCCAAAATTTGAAACTTATTGAGAGCTGACGTGATGTAATAAATGGAAAAAATTTATTTTCCTGTGTTGGGGATTGAACCCAAGTCCTCATCTATTCTAGGCAAGTGCTCTAGCACTGAGCCACATCCCCAGCCCACTCAAGTAAAGAAAATTTTATACCTGCTCTCAAGTGACATGTCTCAGGTACACTAAAAATATTGTCTAACCTTATGATCAGGTCATGTGTATTACACATATATGAAACATAAACATTTTGAGTTTAGATTTGCTGTCTTCTCCAGGATATGTTATTATGTGTATGCAAATATTCTAAAATGAAAAAAATCTGAGGCTGAGCATGGTGAATGCTTGAATCCAAGCATTCAAGAGGCTGAGGCTGGAGAATTGCTGTAAGTTTTGAGGCCAGCCTGGGCTACATAGTGAGCTGAAATTCAGCCAGAGCCACAAAGCAAGACTTTGTCTCAAAAAAAGAAAAAAAAAGAAAATCTGAAATCCAAAAACACTTATGGTCCCAAGCATTTCAGATAAGGAATGCTCAAACTATACTTATAAAATACTATGTGGGACAAGCAGGAGCATTTAATTCTGCCTGAAATTAGCTTTTCAGGCAACAAGATAAGAAATAAATTTAAAGCAAAACCAACAGAAATAAAATAATGGAATAAAGTATTCATGGTACCTACCAACCCAAGAGCTGCAATCTGGTTAGCAAAGCTTGAGAACAACTAAGGATGTGTTTGGAAGAGTGGCAGATGTGGAGATCACATAGAACCAAATGTTTATATTTATTAATACTGGGGATTGAACTCAGACTCTTCACAGTGAGCTACCTTCCCAGGCTATTCAGTATTTTTAATTATGAGGTGCTAAATTTCCCAGGCTGGGTTTGAAGTTGTATCCTCCTGCCTCAGCCTCTCAAAATCCTGGGATTGATAGGTGTACAGTCGTACACGCTTTAGAACCTTGTATTTCTGAATATGTCTGAATTTCATCCCATAGACAATGGGAAGCCACAAACAATAATTTAAGAAAATACTTTGTGACCTGCTTTTCTGGTATAGATTTGTTTCTGGTTTCTATTTGGAAAGTTTAAAGAAGCCAGTGGCAGGAATGAGGCTGATTGGAGTGGGATAGACCAGAAGCAAAAGATCTTGGTAAATTGTGGTCTCAGGTTAAAAGGGGGGCAGTCAGTCTTAACTATTGAGGTTGAAATAGAGATGGAAAATGTAAACCAAAGATTTCTAGAAGGTTGGATTGACAGGAGTAGGCAAGTTACTCTATCTGAGAGGGGAGAGAGAGACAGAAATGTTTAACTCATTCACCAAGGCAAGCAAGAGAAGGTTGAGGAGAAAGATGTGTTTGATTTGGGAGTGTAAAATTTGAATTCCTGCAAGTGCAGAAGGAAAAAAATGAAGCATTGTAAGTTTGGAAAGTGGTGAGGTAGGTAGCTATTTTCTGTTTCCTCTTATGAATCATCTGGGCATGTCCTTTGCCTATATATCTTCTTGGGGATCTCCATACTTTTCTTATATATTTGAATGAACTTATTTTATATTGCTGTTTATCATATTGGCCAAAAGGCTCCTTTAAGCCTTTCATTTCTATTTTAATCCTTTCTTGTTAAGGGAAAATATGTTTGATAAATTGATAGCTACAGGAGTAATAAATGGTGTGAACTGCATATATGCAGACAAAGATAGAAAATAGCCATTAATAGCCCACCACAAAAAAAAAAAAACAGGAAAGAGGAAATTTCACTGTACACATCTTACACTTAGTCACAAAAGGGAACAGAGAGACACAGAATGACACCACTGTGGGGCACAGAAGCATAGGTCTCAGCAAGTTGGATCATGTTTTCTCAGTCAAGAGATGGTGGGGCCAGGGGTTTAGCTTAGTGTTTCTGCTGCCTACCCCACAAGCTCAAGGTGCCAAGTTCCCTGGTACCAAAAAAAAAAAAATTGAAAAAAAAAAAAGAGCATCTGACAAAGACAGGAGTTTACAAAGGAGTGGCAATCTCAGTAGCAAGCAGCGCATACTGTGCTCTGGGATCCCATTCCTTCTCTGATGGTGTCCATAGCTCTTTCCAGCAGTGTTCCCTGGAAATCTGCTTTGTCTTCCTTTTCCTGCTTTAGCAGGTACTTTCCTTTGATCCTGAAGTGAGCTTTAATGGAAGAGTTGGACAACAAGAGAGAGAGGACCAAGTTGTATTTTAATTATTTTTTTCCCAGTACCAGGGATTGAACTTGGGGCCTTTCGCATGCGAGGCAAGTGGCAGAATCACTGAGCTAAATCCCTGGCCCTGTATTTTAATTCTTTTATGGCCAAAGTCTGAATGTCTTCTATGTTAAATTTAACATATATATATTAATTCAAAATTAAAATTTAAGTGTATATCATATGTTCGGATCAAACAAAATTTCAAGATTTAAGGAATATTTTAAACTTCCAGTTCTATGTAATAAAAGTTCAAGATATCACTGTCATTCTAACAATAATGATAAGCTAGATAAATTGCATAATCATTGTTTTCTAAACTCAACAGAAAGCTGCATTCACAAAGAAACATGAATAACTAAATTTCAGGAGTGATGAGCTCTTCCTAGGACTGAAGACAACTATAACCTCTTTTTTTCTTGGCATAGCAGCGAGAGGAAGAGGAATCGGTCCTAAAAATCAGTCTACCTTTGTTTGTTTGTTTGTGGTACTAGGTATCAAACCCATGCATGCTGCACCACTGAACTACATTCTCAGCACTTTAAATTTAAAAAAATTTTTTTAAATTTTGAGATAGTTTCACTAAGTTACCAAGACTGATGTAGAACTTGCATTTCTCATGCCTCAGCATCCCAAATAGTGTGGATTAACAGGTATGAACATGGTTCCCTGCCCATGCCTACCTTTTAACATACTTTTTCTGGCCATGCGTGGGCTGGCTGACAGGATGGACTGAAATGCACTCTGCTGTCACCTGCCAGCTCCTCGCCATAGGCACTCACCAAAGTGAATGAACAAGGGTAGTATGCTGGAGGGCAGGGGCAGTACAGGAGTCCTGAAGAGAATCCCTCTGAAGCAGTCTGAGTCTGGACCTAGTGTACTTCTGTACTCCTCCAACAGTGGGGGGCAGAGTGAGAGATCAGAAAAAAACAATCCCCTAATGGACTCTTACCTGCACTAAGTACACCACAGAGGCCTCAAAAATGGGGCCAGGGAAGCAGCTTGGAAAGAGATCACCGAGCAAGGCAAGCCAGGAACAGAACCTGAGGAAAAAAATAACACTTCAGCAACCCAGAAAGCTGGTAGCCAGTTTAATTAATGGGCTTATTTATAGTTTATTTAACCATAAAGCACAGAGAGCTCTCCCACAGTTCAAGGAGCTGGTGGCTGGGTTGAAAAGCATAGAAATTATTGGAGTCTCACTGGTACTCAGACTTCCAACCTCTGTCAAAAGGAAAGTCTCCATTCTGATTGTAAAACACAGATTGGTCAGCTAACCAAAGCTGCAGCAAAGTCCAGATCTAATTAATGCAGCTTATTCTGATTCAGTCTCTTTCCCCCAGTAGCAGAATGATAGGAGAAAGAAGGGGCATGCCCTTTATTGGGGACTGAATATTTTTTACTTCAGTCTCCTCTTTTGCTCTCACTGCTAATCATACAGTAAAAATTATAAGGCATGCAAAGAAGCATGTGAGACTTATGGTCATGAAAGGAAATAATCTATAACCATAGAGATGCCATTGACCATTAGAAGAATCAGATAGAAAACTTAAACTATGATTAATATGTTAAAAGATCAAGTAGAAAAAGTGGACAAAATACATGAAAAAGTGGAGGATATTTGGCAACAGATGGAAACTACAAAAAACTAGATGGAAGAGGTAATAATTTAAAAAATAAATATGAGAATTTAAAAATCAGTGGGTTTAAGAGCAAATGATACAACAGAGAAAATGATCAGTCATCTTAAATGCAAATTAATAGAATATATGTAGGATGAAATATTAAGAGAAAAAGAATTTTACAAATAAATAAAAGGAATAGTGCCTCCGAGATCTGTGGTTTAACATATGTGTAAAGGACAGGAAGAGAGAAAGTAAAGGGGGAGATGTTATGGAATGAATATTTGTGTGTGTCCCCCCCAATTTATATGCTAAGCTCTTGCATCCAATAGCATATTACCCAGTGGAATCTAGTAATATGCAACAAGTGTGTGCATATATATGTAGATAGAGAAAAAAAAAATATATATATATAGAGAGAGAGATAACTGTTGTTCAACATTTAAAAATCAATGAATATAACACTCCCCAATATAGGATAAAACTCATACAATCTATGTGGTATGGTAAAAATACAGAGAACATTTAAATTTTAATAATATATTACAGCAAAAGACAAATTGCCATTAATCCCCCTCAAAATATTCTGCTTCATTTCAAGCACACTTGTCACATAGTTCCTGCCACTTTCTGACACAATTCTGAAAGTCCTTTTTCCTGAATGTCTTTAGTTGTGCTATTGCGGCTGCCTAAACATCTTGAATCAATTCATTTTCACTTTGGAAAAGACCTAAAAGTTGCACAGTAGGAGATCTAGTTCATAAGGTAGATAAGGACACACTACAGTGATTTTATAAGCCTGCTTTTCTATTAAATGACACTTGGCAGCAGCATTAACTGTATTTTCAATTACACCTCATAAAGACACTCATGAAAGAGAACCCACAGAAGTGCTTCAGAAAGTGGCAAGAATGATGGGATAATTATGTCTGAAGTGAGAGGAAGTATTTTCAGGGGTATATATTGTAATAACTTTTTAAAATTTAAACACACCTTAGTTTTTTTAATCAGCCCTTAAAGATGCTAAAAAAAATGTCTGACAAAATCTAACACCCATTCATGATAAAAGTCCTCAGTCTATGAATACATGGGGATTTATCTAATCTGATAGTGCATTACTGAAAAGTCTCCAATTATGTAATATATAATAAAAATTACTGCTGGTCATGGTGGCACATGCCTATAATCTCAGCACTCTGTGAGGTGGAGGCAATAGGATCACAACTGTATGTCCAGTTTGGACAACATAGTAAAATTCTATCTTGAAAACAAAACAAAACAAGGCTAAGGATGTAGCTCAGGGGCACCATACCTGCCTTACAAGTACAAGATCCAGAGTTTGATCCCCAGTACCACAAAAAAACAAAAACAAAAACAAAAAAATTCAGGTTTACCTCACTTCATGCACAAAATTTAAGTTGGGATGGATCATTGACTTAAAAGAACTATAAAGTTTTAAGAAGATAATATTAATGAGTGGCTTCATAACCCTGAGCTGGACACTAGATACAAATTTAAATTAATAATTGAACGTAAAACTAACCTTTTGTTAACAAATAAACACTATATTTTAAATCAATAAGCCACAGATTAGAGGAAAATTGCAATATACATATCGGATAAATGACTCATAGTCAGTGTGTTAAGTACTTTCACAAATCAGCAGAACAGCAACTGGAATCTTAAAATCGACAAAAGACTTGAACAAACACAACATGGCCAATGAGTTTGTGAAACGTTGCTCAACATCATTAGTCATCAAAAATGTAAACTGAAATCACAATATGATTACATTTTACATTCAATATAAGGACTGAAATAAAAATGACTACCCAGGCACAGTTGTGCATACCTGTGATCCCATCATACCAGCAACTCAAGAAGCCGAGGCAGGAGGATTGCAAATTTGAGGCCAGCTCAGTCAACTTAAGTGAGACCCTGTCTCAAAATAAATTAAAAGGATATATCTCAGTGGTTATAGCTCAGTGGTAGAGCACCCCTGAGTTCAATCCCTAGTACAATAAATAAACAAATCAGTAATATACAATGTTGAGGAAGATGTGCAATAGGGGTTCTCATGCATTGTATGTTAAAGTGTAAAGTGTACAACCACTTTGGAGGACTATTTGAATTTCCCATAAAGTTAAATATTATGTATTCCATGGCCCAATAATGTCTCTCATATGTATTATCCTAGAAGAAATGAAAATGTATGTCCACAAACAACCTGTGCAATAATGTTCATAGCAGTATTATTCATAAAAATAATAACATAACATTCATATATAATTAATATGCATTAGGAATAATAATGATTTAAAAGAGCATAAAACTAGAAGCATCTCACATGTCTGTCAGCAGAATAGGCAGAATAGGCACACTATGATAAATAGGTGCATTGGAATAACAGCAATCAAATGGAGTGAATTATTCACATATAGTGAGAAAATGATGACAGATACAAAATAATGCATATTTATGACTTCACTTATTTAAAATTAGAAGTCATTAAAAATGTACAGTAATGGCTATTAGAACTGGTTTTCTGGGAGGGTGGGAGGAGTATTGGGTTTGACTATAATAGGGCCCAAAGGAATTCTGGTAGGTGGAAATAAACTATTTCTTCTTGTGGGTAGTGTTTACATACATACATATGTTTGTGAAAATCATTCAGCAGAACACTTGTTTTATTCATTTTATGCTATTATTATATATGCTAATTATACCTCAACAACAATAAAAACAAAAACTACTTTAAAAATCATCTCCATATCATTGACTTTTTTTTTGCAATACATTATAATGATTACATTTCTCATGGGGGAGTTTGTACATATACGTAACACACCTTAATTCTTTTTATATCCCCTTCCTCTCCTATCCCTCCGTACTCCCTCCAACTCTTGTCCCCCTCCCCATTTACAAAAGCTCTATTTCTGCTTTTTCACTTCTCTTTTAATCCCTTTCCTCTTCCCTCTCTCCTTTTCCTCCATCTAGTTTCCCTTCCCATTTGAAAAAGACCTCCCTCCTTCCTGTTACCTTTTATTTTGCTTTTTATATTTTTGGTTTCTCACATAAAAGACCCTGCAGAATGATGGTGCCTTGGTTCACAAACTTAATTCCTTCAACAATTCTGGTGGCAAACTAAATTGGTCAAAAACTGAATCACATTTTAAAGGTACAGTGTCACCAGATGAGGAGTTTGTGAAGGGAAGCAAAATGGCATTTCTGTTCAAATACTGAAGATTTACTGTATTTACATTTGTGTGCCTGATGTATTTTGCTTAATGCTTTGGTCTCAAGGTGCATCTATTTACCTATGAATGCCATTTCCACCAATGTAGAAGGGCCCCCTCACCACAGCCTTGCCAGCATTTGTTATTAATTGATCTCTTGAAGATAGCCATTCTTTATGGACTCTTAAGGCTTTACTTTGCATTTTTCTAACAGCCAGTGATGTTAAACAATTTTTCATGTATTCATTATCATTTTGGTTACCCATTTTTTGATTGGGTCATTTATTTGGAGGGGTTGGTATTTTGAGTTCTTTATACATTATAGATGTTAGTCCTCTATCCAAGGAATAGCTGGTGAAAATTTTTCCCATTCCATAGATTGTCTCTTCACTCTTTTGGTTGTTTCCTTTGCTGTGCAGAAGTTTTTTAAATTGGATATGTACCTGTTTGTTGATCTTGGTATTATTTCTTATGCAATTGGGGTTCTATTCAGAAAGCCCTTGCCTACGCTTATGTCTTTCATCATTGACTTTTAACACTTTAGAATCTGTTAAGCTGGGCAAAATGGCACATATCTATAGTCCTAGCTGGGAAGGTAAGACAAGAAGATCACAAGTTATTGGGCAATTTACTTTTTAAGTTATTTATTTTAATTTTATTTCTATTAGTACATGCTTGTAGAATGTACTGATCATATTCATTTTGGGGAAATAGGCCAGGAGTGTAGCTCAGTGGTGCTGCGTCTGCCTGGCAAGTGCAAAGGCCCTGAGTTCAATTCCTGGTAGGAAAAAAAATCACCATTTGGGGAGAGTAGGTACATGCACACATAAAATATGTTGTTTTTTTCATCCTATTCCCCTCTCTTCTCTCCCTTTCCTTTCTGCTCCCCTTCCCTCCATCTCTTGGGCCTTCCTCCCTTTTCTCTCTTCCTCTTTTTTTATCTTTTTGGTGCAAGGGATCAAACTCAGGACCTTGTGCTTGTAAGGAAGGTGTGGTTCCACTGAGCTAAATGCCTGGTCCCCAGCCTTCTTCCCTTTTGTAAAAGATTTATCACCCTCTTTTCTATTTGCTCTCTTTTATTTTGTTCTTTATTTATATTTTGAGTTTCTCCTATAAGAGAAAATATGCAATATTTAAGCTTTTGTGTCTGGTTTATTTCTTTTAACATTATGGTGTTGAGGTGCATTCATTTTCTTATAAATGCTTCAAGTTTATTCTTCTTCATGTCAGATTAGTACTCCATTGTGTATACACATACCACATTTTCTTTACCCATTCATCTGTTGATGAACATATAGGATGTATTCGTGATTTCACCACTATAAATTGTGCTGCTATAAACATGGGTATGCAAATATCACTGTAATATGATGTCTTCAACTCTTTTGGGAAGATACCTAGAAAGAGAATAGCTGAGTCAAATGGAATTTCTATTTTCACTTTTTTGAGAAATCTCTATACAGATTTCCATATATTTCCTACCAACAATGTAGATGGGTTCCTTTTTTCCCAGCAGCCTCACCAGCACTTATTATATGATTCTTAAAGATAGCTCTTCTCTCTAGAGTAAGATGGAATGCCTATGTTGTTTTAATTTGCATTTCTCTAATGGCCAGAAATGTTGACCCTTTCTTCATGTTCTTATTGGCCATTTGCACTTTTTTTTTTTTTGGTACCGGGGATTGAACTGGGGTCCTTGCGCTTGCAAGGCAGGCCACCGAACCGCTGAGCTAAATCCCTGGCCCATTTGTACTTCTTCTTATGAGAAATATCTATTCATTTAGATGCCCATTTTTTATTGAGTCTTTTAAGAGATCTGTTATTGGAGTTCTTTATATATTCTAGATATTAGTCCTCCATCTGAGGTATGCAAAAAAAATTCCCCCATTTTGTAGGTTATCTCTTCATTCTGTTGTTAGTTCCTTTGTTGTGCAGATGTTTTAAATTTTATATAGTCCCATGCCAGGTGTGGTGGCGCACGCCTGTAATCCTAGCACTCGGGAGGCTGAGGCAGGAGGATCGCTGTGAGTTTGAGACCAACCTGTGCTACACAGTGAGTTCCAGGGCAGTCTGAACTACATAGTGAGACCCTGTCTCCAAAAAACCAAAAAAAAAATTTTTTTTTATATAATCCCATTTGTTCACTGTTTTTTTTTTTTTTTTTTTT
>NW_022900926.1:26106343-26123998 GCF_012274545.1 Fukomys damarensis | reverse complement strand
TTTTTTTTTTTTTTGGTACCAGGGATCCAACTCGGGTCCTTGCGCTTGCGAGGCATGCCGCAGAACCACTGAGCTAAATTCCCAGCCCCCATTTATTCATTCTTGATGTTATTTTTTTTATGCAATTGGGGTCTGTTTAGAAAGTCCTTGTCTACATCTATGTCTTCAAAAGTTTTATCTATTTTATCTTCTAGCATATTGTTTCTGTTTTAATAATTAGATCTTTGATATATTTTTATTTTAGTTTCATAAATGGTGAGAAATATGGATTCAGTCTTCTGCATGTGGATTTCCAATTTTCCCAGCACTATTTGCTAAAGATGCTAGCTTTCTTCCAGTTTATGCTTTTGGCCCCTATTTCAAAGATCAGAAAGCTAAATGCACCTAGTGTTGATTCTGCATGCTGTATTCTTTTGCACTGATGTACATGTCTGTTTTGTACCAGTACTATGCTGTTTTTATCACTGTAGCTTTGTAATATAATTTGAAGCTCAGGATTGTGGTGCTTCCTCCTTTATATTTGTTGCCAAGGATTCCTTTTGCTATTTTGGATACTTCTGGTTCCATATTAATTTTAGGGTTGATTTCTATGTTAGGAATGTTATTGGTATTTTAATTGGGGTTGCATTAAATCTATATGTCAGGTTTAGAAATATAGCCATTTTGACAATATTGGTTCTGCCCATCCAGAAACAAGGGCCGTCTTTCCATTTACTGATGTCTTCTTCATCTCTTTTTACAGAGTAGTGTAGTTTTTGTTGTTGAGATCTTTCACTTCCTTGGTTAAGTTAATTCTTAAATATTTAATTTTTCTTGGTACTATTGTGAATGGTATTATTCCATAATTTCTTTCTCAGTGGGTTCATTATTGGTGTACAGAAACACTATTGATTTTTGTGTGTTGATTTTTTTGTGTTTGTTTAGTTTTATTTTGTTATTTTCCAGTACTGGGAATTCAACTTGTGCTTGCCAGGCAGGCACAGAACTATTGAGCTAAATCCCCAGCCCTGTATATTGATTTTGTATTCAGCTACATTGCTGAATTTGGCTATTAATTCTAGGAGTCTTTTGGTGGAATTTTTGGGGTCTTCTATGTAGAATATTTTGTCATCTACAAGTAAAGACAATTTGACTTCTTCCTTTCATATGGATTATGTCAAGGGCTTTTTTTTCTGCATTTATTGAGATGATCATGTGATTTTTGTTCTTGCTTCTATTTATGTGATTTATTGATTTGCACATTTAACCACCCTTGCATTCCCAGGATGGATCTTACTTGATCAGGATGTATGATCTTTTTGGTGATTTGTTGCATTCTGTTTGCCAATATCTTGTTGAATACTCTTGTGTGTATGTTCATTTAAGAGTCTGTCCTGTACTTTGTTTTTCATTTGGGTTCTTGTCTGGTTTTGGAGTCAGGTAATACTAGCTTCCAGGAATGACTTTTGAAGTACTTCTTTTCTTTCACTTTCATTAAATAGTATGAAGAATATTGGCATTACATCTTCCCAGAGTTGTCATAGAATTCAGCTGTGAATCCATCATGTGCTGGCCTTTCCTTAGTTGGTAGTTATTTTTATTACTGCCTCAATTTCATTGCCTTTTGCTAGATTATCCAGGGTTTTTTATTGTCTTCTTAGTTCAGTTTTAGTAAATCGTTTGTATCTAGGAATCTGTTTCTTCTGCAGTCTCAATTTATTAGAGTACAAGTTTTCAAAGTAGTTACTAATAATCTTCTGGATTTTGTGGTGTCTGTTGTACTTTCACCTCTTTAAATATCTAGCATTGGTATGAGTCTTTTCTTTCTTTCTTTCTTTTTCTTTTTTTTTTTTTTTTTTTTTTTTTTGGTAAGATTGGCTAAAGGTTTGTCTGTTTTGTTTATTCTCTTGAGGAACCAGCTCTTTGATTCATTGAACCTTTTTATTGTTCTTTTTAGCCTCTGTTTCATTAATCTCTGTTCTGATATTTATAGTTTTCTTCCTTATACTAACTTTAAACTTGGATTGTTCTTTTTTTTCTAGGACCTTGAGGTGCATCCTTAGATTATTTCTTTGGGCTTGCTCTGTTTTCCTGATTTAGGCATTCACAGCTATAAACTTCTCTCTTAGGACTTCTTTCATTGTTTCCCATAGATTGTGGTATGTTGTACTGGCATTCTCATTTGATTCTAGGAACTAATTGCTTCCTTGATTTGTTCTGTGACCCATTGATTATTCAAGTGTATTGTTTAATTTCCATATATTTGCATAATTTCCTTGGTTTCTTTTGCCTTATTGTTCTTGTTTCATTGCTCTATGCACTGAAAATATGCATGGGACTATTTTGATTCTTTTTTATTTATTTAAGCATGTTTTATGGGCTAGTATATAGTTTATTTTGGAAGAATTCCATATGCTACTGAGAAGAATGTATATTCTATTATTGGGTAGAACATTCTGTAGATATCTACTAAATCAGGTTGTTTGAAGATGTAGTTCAACTCTGATATTTCTTTGTCGATATTTTTGTCCAGTTCACCTATTTGTGACAGTGGGGTATTGAAGTCCCCCACTATAATTGTGTTGATGTTTAATTTATCTTTTAAATCCAATAGTGTTTGTTTTATGAAGTAGAGTGTGCCAGTATGTGGTTTCCATCTTTTATTTTTAGTCTTTGAATTTCTTTTTTGATTAAATGTGCTTCTTGTATACAGCACACCATTGGGGTTTTTTTTTTTTAATTCAATCTGCCAATCTGCGTCTTTTGATTGGGGAATTGAGGCCATTTACATTGAGAGTTATTACTAAAAGATACTGACTTATTCGTGTCATTGCATTATTTTCTTGGTGCTAATACTCTCCCCTCTACTTTTCCCTTCTGCCTAACTGCTTACCCTGCCTTGTAAGGTTTGTTCTATGAGACTTTTTGGTATTGTTCCAGTCTAGGCAATTTAGCAACTTAGTGAGACCCTGTCAGTAAATTTAAAAAATTTTAAAGGGGCTAGGAATGTAACTCAGTGTGAAGTCCTTGAGATCCATCCCCATCCAATACACACACAGACACACACAGACACACACACACACACACACACACACACACACACACACAGAGAAAGAGAGAGAGAGAGAGAGAGAGAGAGAGAGAGACTCCAGAGTCTGGAGTCACCCTGCCTGGGCTCAAATACTAGTCTTTCATTTACCAGCTGTTGATATTGGGCAAGTTTGTTTCATATCATTTCTGAATCTCAGTTTCCCATCCACAAAGCAAGAATGATAATAGTACCTCCCTCATATAGTTGTTGAGACCTAAATGAGTAGTTGTATTGAAACCCTTAGAATGGTGCTTGTTATGATTTAAATGTTTGTGTCCCCCAAAGACTCAAGTATTGAGGACTTGATCTCTAATGGAGCCTCCTTCAGAGGTGAAATGATAGGATCGTGAGGCTCTAATTGATTACTTGATTAGTCTACTGAAGAGACTATAAGTTAATGGCATAATTGGAAAGTGATGGAAACAGGGGCTGGGGCCTAGTTGAAGGGCATGGTTTATGGAGGAGTGATCTTGTGGACTATATCAGATCTTGGATCCTTCCTCTCTGACTCTTAACTGTTTCCCTTTTGCTTCCTAGCTGCCACGAAGTTAGCAGCTTTTCTCCCCGACTCTTGTATGATATTTCTGCCTTGGAACTAGCAAACCATAGTTGAAACCTGTGAAGTCCGTGCCAAAATAAAACTTTCCTCCTTTAAATTATCTCAGGTATTTTGTCACAGTGATGTAATCTGACAGTTAATTGTTGTGTCAGCTTGAGTAAGAAATGCCCCACAGATTGGCTTAACATAATTCTGGTTGTGACTGAGTGGATTTACTGAAGAGGAAAGACCAGCAATGGTGTGAGTGACACCAACCAATAAGATTGTGAGGGGTTAGAAATTAAGAAATTACAGTTTATTCTTTTGCCAAATAAGTATAATATAACTCTTTCCCAAAAGAGAAGGAAGAAAAAAAGGTCCCTTCTGTTTCTCTGGGGAGCTCCAGTCATCCCTTTTACCTCAAACACTCATCTCCTGGCATTCATTATTGACTTTCATTCAGCCTTCTAGTGCAGATCCTTCACCCTTCCATCACAGACCCTTCAGTTTCCTGGTACAGAAGCTACAGTGAGCAGGCCTTTGAACCTTTAACTGGATTATTTGGATCTACATCACAGAGATGACCCTTTGCACTCTTGCACACCTGATTCTGCAGGCAGCCATTGTAAACCATGTATATTAAATCTGTTTCTCCAGTGAGCACAGACTGATACATGGAAAGTTGACTAATGTAGTGCTCGGCAGGTCATAAGCCCTATGTAAATATTAACCAAAATCTCAATGAACAGATCCTTACAGAAGTTTGAAAAATCAGCACTTAGGCAAGAAGATTAGAACTTTGAGGTTAGTCTTAGCAATTAAAAAGAACTTGTCTAAATAAGGGATAGGGACATAGCTCAGTGATAAAGTACTAACTCAGCAAGTACCAGATCCTGGGTTCAATTCCTAATATGAGGGGGAAACATTAGTACTTAATGTGAAATCTTTCCCCTACCACAGAGAAAGAGTTTGTGGGTCATATAGTAAAAATTTGAATCTTGGGCTAGGAGTATAGCTCAGTGGTAGACCATTTGCCTAGCATATGAGCGGCCTTGGGTTCAATCCTCAGGATTGTAAAACAATAAATAAAAATAAAAAGTTGAATCTTAAAACTAGGTGTAGTGGTGCATGCCTGTAGTCCCAGCAAATTGGGCGGATTACTGGAATCCATGAGCTCCAGGCCAACAAGAACTTGCCTTGTTTCTCTCTCTCTCTCTCTCACTCTTACACACACACACACACACACACACACACACACACACACACACCTTGTACCAGGGATTAAACTGAGGACATTGCAGTTGTCAGGTGCAGCATTGCAGCTTGACTTGTTTTTGAATCTTAATCCACTTAATCCGGTCTGATTCATGGTACTGAAGAAGTTATTCCAGTAGGAGGAGCTCTGACCAAGAGTTTTAAATGCACAGACATGCTAAGGTTCTTGCTAGGGGGAATCCAGACCTTTCATATCCTAGAATTTGTCCTTATTTTTCCCCCTGTATCATGGTAGAGAAATAAAGTATTGCTATAAACTATATATCTTCTAGGAAACTGTATTTTGTAGTAAATGAATTTAGTTTGGACCTCAGATTCAATTTACATTAAAGAAATAATGAATGCATTTACACTGTATTGGCAAAGGAGTATAATTTCTTAGTTTCTAAACCTCTGTTCTTGAGGATTACAAAATTCTATTTACATTTTTCCTCATTTGGATTCAACTGTATAAAAGAATTTACAAGAATTTTCTTGGTCTCAGACCTCACATTAGCTCTATTTCCCCACTCCCTTTATATAGCTATTAGAAAACAAAACAATCCATAAACAATCCATGAGCAAGAGGCCTCTTTTTTTTGTACTGTAGATCAAACCCAGGGGCAATCTACCATTGAGCTATATCCCTTTTTTAGTATAAGATAGATAGATTATCATTAAATTGCCCAGTGTGACCTAAAACTTAAAATTGTCCTGCCTTTCTCTCCTGAGTAGTTGGGATTACAGGCACGCACCACCACTCCTGAAAGAGGCATTTAAATAAGTTAATAATCGCAAGAAAAAAGATGTAGTATTAAGACTAAAATTAGTATTTCCCGAGCCAACCTTAGTGTCTCTCTCTCTCTCTCTCTCTCTCTCTCTCTCTCTCTTTCTCTTTTGTTTTTTGGTTTTTTTGGTAGCGGGGATCAAACTCAGGACCTTGTACTTTTGCAAGGCAGGTGGCAGAACCACTGAGCTAAATCTCTGGCCCCCAACCTCAGTATCTTAACATGTGAACCACATATAGTATGTAGATTTTTCCTAAAATTCATTGCATGACAGCATTTTGGTCTTTTACATTTTTGACATTTATCTCATGGTTACTCTTGAAGAACTTGATTTAAAATCAAGTCAAAGAGAAAAGACTAGGCCGGGGATTTAGCTCAGTGGTTCTGCTGCCTGCCTTGCAAGCACAAGGACCTGAGCTTGGATCCCCAATACCAAAAAACAAGAGAAAAGACTATCTAATTTCAGGTTGCTAGGCAACTATTCTACATCTCTTCTATTGCTTAGAAGGTATGGAAAGGTTGGGGAAACGTATGTATCATATAATTCAAATATATATTGATTGGTTTTTTCTAAAACAGAATCATTTCTAGAAAAACAGTCCAACTTAATGGCTTTGTGTTATCTTGTTTCTCCAAACCAATTTCCTATTTCATCCTTTAGTCTTATTAAGAGAAATAAAATTAATAATTTAGAATACTTTAGAGAAATAAATGTCAGTATGTACCTTCTCATCCTGTACTAAATTTGTCTTAAAACTAAATATCAAAGAAAATATTTTTCTTATTACCTCACTAATTTATATATATATTTTTTTAATTTTTAAAATTTTATTTATTTATTTTTTTGGTACCAGGGATTGAACTCAGGAACTTGCACTTGTGAGGTAGGCATGGTGCCACTAAGCTAAATCTCAGGGCCCCTGATATTCATTTTTGATACTTCATGATATCAGAGTTGCAAGGCTAGACCCTCAGAACCACATCATTTCCACCAGGGAAACTTGCCTATAATTATATGTACTCAGTTTATGAAGATTGCTTTCGTACGTGATCAGAAAATCATTTATACATAGACACTTTTTAATCTCATATTTTTACTCCTTAAAAAAATAATTAAAAAAACTAAAATAGGACTGGGATGTGGCTCAGTGGCAGAACTAGTATTTAACATTTGAAAGGCCTTTGGTTCAATTTCCAGCACTACATAAGTACATACCTAGGGGCTAGGGATTTAGCTCAGCCTTGCAAGTGCAAGGACTTGAGTTCAATCCCTGGTACCAAAAACAAACACACAAACAAAAACCCTAGATGCACACCTATAAACAATGTTCATTATTTTAAACAGCTAACTTTAACTAACATATATAATCACTTTATTTAAAAGATTAAAGAACATCAAGGCAAAACTTGTCTAATTGCTTTGTAACCACTTTTCTAAGCTTGAACTCTATCACATCTCATACCCCTGCCAAGTAGTTGCCTGGTCTAGTCTTTATTACCTCCAGAGCAATTCAGAACCTGAAAAAGTAGTTTCATCTACTTTGTTTTTTTAAAGTAAAATATATAGAAGTAAATGCTGGTTAACATGTAGAATCTTTCCCACAAATGTTCAGTGTTATTTTATTCCAATCTATTTTAGCTTTCATATGAACACCTTATTTGCCCACTTACCCACTGATTTGCTTATCTGTCATTCAGTTATTCATTACACATCTAATTATCATCTGACACTGACCTGGGCATCGGGATGGGACTACAATAATGAACTCGAGATTTGCTCTTTTCCTCTAAAGCCCAAGATTTTTCTTAAAATTTTGCTTAAACCTTCACTGCTTTAAAATAGGTTTGCATTTTTAAATAATGTTAGCATTACTTTGCAGTTTTCAGGGGCTTGAAAAAATAAAATTTATTTCATACTCCTTTAACAGCACTAGGTAAGGCCAGGGATTTAGCTCCGTGATGCCAACGCCTGCCTCGCAAGTACAAGGTCCTGACTTTGATCCCTGGTACCAAAAACAAGAAAATAAAAAATAACCTCTCCCCACCAAAAAGTCAGCACTAGGTAGGTCTTCCTTGTTGGCAGTCAGTGCTCCACTACAAGGATACAGCAACCCTGGCCTTTTCCACCTAGTGGCTTTGTTCCCTGGGTCCTCTAGTTCTCTGCATCTAGCTGGCCAACGGGAATAGAAAGTACAGATATGCCACACACATTTCTTAACCGCCTTGGCTAGAAGCCAGACCTTAGCCAAGCACATCACCTCCTCAGACATTCCACTGGAAAGCCTCAGTTACATAGCCCCACCTGGCTGGAAGATCTGTCATATAGAAAGGCTTATGGCAGACATTTGGCCACCTCTGCTACAGTATCCAAGGCTCTTATATAATTTTTTAAGGTCTGAGTAAGTTTATTTCAATGTCAGTCAATCATTGCTGGGATTGCTCACTTTTGTCTGATACTTACACAATACTTCCTTTGAGTCTTCAGGGATTCTCTTCTTCTATCTAGATTTTATATAAAAAATATTGATTGAGGGCTGGGGATTTAGCTCAGTGGTTCCAGCGCTTGCTTCACAGGCACGAGGACCCAAGTTTGATCCCTGTTACAAAAACAAACAAATAAACGAAACAAAACAAAAAAACTTATTGAGAGTCTAACAGTTGATTCTGTGTGGAAATGCCTAATGTCTATTCATCCTATTAGCAAACATCACTTTTAAAGTCTGAAGTTTACAGTTATGAAATCTAAGCTTTTAGCCTTATTGTGATGATGCACATATTCTGGGAGCTGGAGCCAGCAAGATCATAAGTTTGAGCCTAACATGGAAAATTCAGTGAGATCCTGTCTTAAAAAGTAAGAATAAAAAGGGCTGGGGATTTAGTTCAGTGTGTAGTCCCCAATGTCAGAAAAATAAACAAACAAGCACAAAAACAAGTAAGATTTTTACTGAGTTAAATTGAAAATGGCTAGCATATCAATAACAATTTTTAAAAACAGATTAAAATGGTTTAAACAGAGTCTTAATTGGAAGTCTTACTTTCCTAAGTGTATGTGAGTTCTAGTACATTTTCATGGCTTACAAATTTTTTTTCATGGCTTTTTTATAAGAGTACTGATGAGCTCTGTTAACTTCATGAGTGACATCTATATCACATTTTATTCTGTGTCTCTTTAAAATTTTGTCTTATGGCAGCGATGGTGAACCTTTTAGAACTTGCAATGATAATGAACAGCTGGCTGCAGTGCATGTGCCATAGGTTTGCCACCACAGTCTTAGGATTTCACTATCTTCATTTGGTAAACAGTAAGTCCACAAAGACCTGGAAACATAAACAAAATGGGTGTAAAGTTCATTGAAGTCCTTAGAGCCAAATGTAAATTGAAACATCTAGGAAGATTTTGTAAAAAAGTCAAACCTAAATTGCTTAAGCAACTTATCATCTCAGAGAACAAGACATTTCAAGGTAGTGAAGGTGTGTACAGTGTACACAGGTTGAGTATTTCAGAGAGTCAGTGATCCAGGCCAGTCTTCTCTCTGCCCCGCCTCCCTGTGTGGCCAGCTCCTCTCATGGTCACAAGATGGCAGCAGCAGCCCCAGGCACTGCATCCCCTCTCAGAAGAGCCACTCTCAGACTTTCTCATGACTTCTTCCCTTTATAGGCTTAAACATTTAAAAGCCCAGGTAGCATTTTTAGAAAGTAGATTATGTCTTGCTATATTTACCATTTATACGTTAAGACTGAGAAAAATTTTAAATCTATTTTTTTTCTGGTGCTGGGGACTGAACCCAGGTCTTGACGTGCAAGTGTTCTACCACTGAGCTCCAAAATTTAAAATGTTTATTAATTCACTTAATAAGAAACTTATGTATTAATATATTATAGTTTTTAATTAAAAAAACACATTTTCCAGAACAAAAAATAAATTAGGAAGAGGATTGTCATTGTTTTATTTTGTGTGTGTGTGTGTGGTACTGAGCCATATCCCTAGCTCTTAAAGTTTTATTTTGATATAGGGTCCACTAAGTTACTAAATTGAACAGGTTTCTCATATTTGATTCTCATTCAATCTGTTGTGTATAGCACAACCTCTAGAAAAGTCCAGTGTACATTAATGAAAGAATGAGAATGAAAGATGCAAATGACATGTCTTAGTCACTTTCTTTGTCATGGGGACACAATACCTAATACCTGTAAATTAAAGGAGGAGAGGTATATTTTGGCTCACAGTTTGTTGAGATTTCATAGTGAGCTGAATTCAGTCATCTGGCTCCCTCCAAGGCAGGACAGCATGACAGAGGCTCATGGCAGAAGAAAGTTGCTCATGGCATGGCAGACAGGAAGTAGCGGAGAGAAGGGAGGAGCGGGGGCGGGAGCTATACCCTTCCAGGCTGAGGCTCAGTGACCCGCATTACTGGCCTAGACCCCATCTCCTAATAGCAAGTCAGCTACAAGAACCCACAATCTAATCATCTCCAAAAATTCCACCTATGAACACATGTGGCTTTGGGGAAACGTCTAAATATAAACTCTAACTTTCCATTCCTGACCTCCAAAAGACTCAGACGTATCCTTTTATGTGAAATGCATTTAGTCCATCTCTAAGAGTTGCCAAAGTCCTAACAGTTTCAACATTGCTGAAAAGTCCAAGTCTAAGGTCTAAGACTTAAGGTAAACTCTTAGCTGTGAGCCCTTGTAAAAATCAAAAAAGAAAGTCAAATGCTGCCAACATACAAAGGCAAGGATAAACACTCCCATTTCAAAAGGGAGGATCAAAGCAAGACCAAAATCCAATAGGGCAAACATTAAATCCCCATAGCTCCATGTCCTGAACCCCGGGAGAGTCATGGTGAAGAGATGTGAATTACAAAGGGCATGAGCATTCCTACTCCTATGGAATTGCCATTAGTTATAACCCTTATGGCTTCTCTCTTGGGCTGGCTTTGCTTACTCCTTGCAGCTTTCTTCATATGTTTAATAGTCCTGGCTTCTCCAACTTTCTGGGGTCTCCACTGCACTTTCAGCTTCACTCTTACAGCTTCACACACTGTCTTTTAAGGGGCACACTGCCCGGCCTCCCTGGCCTTCTTCTGAAATCTGTGTGGAAGCCTTCCTGACTCCACAACTCTTACTTTCTACATGCAGCACCACATGAATGACACCAGGGTCTCCTGCCAGCTGGAGTAGTAGCTAAATTCCCTTGAACTGGGGCTATAGAGGCTTCTGGATGACTGAGCACTAGGAATTGAATCCTGGAGTATAAATGCCCTAGGCTGACATTCTCCTTGAACAGGGTGCCCTGGGGTTCTCTTTTCAAAGCAGTCTTTCAAGGGATTTAGCTCAGTGGTTCTGCTGCCTGCCTTGCAAGCACAAGGACCCATGTTCAATCCCTGGTATGAAAAAAAACAAAAAATCAAAACAGACTTTCACTTTTGCAACTTTAAGCCTTAAAGTGTTGGGGTCCTACTGGTTCCAGTGATGCCCTCAAGCCATCTCTTTCCTATTGTGCCAATGTAAAGTACTTTTTTTTTTTTTATACCAGGCATTGAACTGGGGATCTTGCATTTGGGCACCACTGAGCTAAGTCCCTGGTCTTTGATTTCTTTTTCATGCTAAACCCATTATGGCTAGTGTGTAGAGCTTCCCCTCGCCCCACCTCATGCTTTTTCTAGGTGGCTGAATCTAGAGTGTTTGATTGATTCATGGTGGGGCTAGGCCGGAGAGCACTAGGACTAAGGGTGTGAGTGTTACCTGCCCTAAGTAGTCTGAATAAAATAAAAGGGGCAGAAAGATGCTGTTGAAGTCTTGTTACCTTTGGTACTTTGTAAATACTATATTGTTTTTCCTCTGTGATGCCTGTTTGCCATCCCTGCTTTGGAGCCAGCTGATTGTGGACTGAAACCTCTATAAACCGTAAGCCAAATAAACCTTTCCCCCTTTTAACTTTGGATGTCAGGTATTTTGTCTCAGCAACAAGAGGAAAGTAAAACACAAAACCTTTCAGCAACCAACCTCTTTTCTGTTCCATCTTTTTTTTTTTTTTTTTCTGTTCCATCTTTGCAGGTGGTTTCTTTCTTGAAAAACTGAAAACTTTTTTTTCCCCGTTTGGTACCAGGGATCAAACTCACGACTTTGCACTTGCCAGGCCAGCGCCAGTACCACTGAGCTAAATCCCCAGCCCTTGAAAACTTTTAAAATGAGTTTTTTGCTCCTGATTTTCAGTATAAACCTAGCTAAAAGCTGCAAGCCATATCTGTGTTATAGCCTGTTAGACTGACTTAAAAATCTCCTCTGCTGGATTAATTAGGCTTCCACCCTTGATCTCAGTCTCCTGCAAAGTTGCAGGACGTGAGCAAAACATAGAAAAATTTTCTGCCAGAGCATAATACACATAGCCTGGAGTCCAACTGCCAATGAAGTTCTTGTTCCCAACTGAAACCTCGTAAATCTGGTCTTGTTTACAGTCTGAATTTTCATCTACATTCTGTTCTTTTGTGCTATAGCCACAATTTCCCATCAAGCTTTCCTTACAGCATTCTAGGGCTGTTTCTTCAGCCAGCATCTCCAAACCTTTCCAAACTCCTCCTGAGAACCAGTTCCAAAGGCTTCTAAACCACATGGTCAGGTAGTGTCACAACAATCCTACTCCTGGTGCTAAAATCTTAATTACTTCCTTCATCACTGTCTGGAACTGAATAACTGGCACCCTCAAATAAAAAGAAGAGAGGGGCCAGGGATTTAACTCAGTGATTCTGCCACCTGCTTTGCAAGCACAGCGGCCTGCGTTCAATCTCTGATACAAAAAAAAAAAAAAAAGAAAAAGAAAAGAGGATTATTTTGGCTCACAGATTATTGCAGGTTCAGTCAATAGTTGGCCGGCTCCAAGGTAGGGTAGCATGGGAGAGGGGCATGCTGGAAGACTCACTCATATCTTGGTGGCAGTTAAGCAGAGCCCTCAGTGACCCACCTCTCTTGACCAGACCCCATCTCCTAACAGTGAGTCAACTATAAACCTCCATAATCCAATCACCTCCTAGAAACCCTACCTGTGAATATATGAGACTTTTTTTGGGGGAAGAGGATATAAACCATAACACAATTCAGCATTACAGCAAGCCCCAGACTTACTTTCCATTCTGGGAGAACATTTGTGAGCCAGATTAATTTGTTAAGTCCAACAAAGTAAGTCTTATATACCTTTGACACAAATGTACAATGTTAAGAATAAAAAACCCAACACACACAAAAATACTATAAATAAACTATTTTAAATTTTAAGCACAGTAGCAAACTGTGACAATGTCCAGCAGACACATGAGCTACTTCTTTGATTTCTTCACAGTGTTCATAATGTGAAATTTGTTCATATGTTTAAAAGTTCACAACTTGAATGTTTATAAATTGGGGACTTACTATATTATAAAAACAGTTTGACTCAAAGACTTTCTGAAAGAGGGATCCTTATGCCCCTTTCAAGAGCTGAGGAACAGTTTTCAGGTTTTCCCAGAAGACTACCTCTTCTATCCCTCAAGTTTAATTGATGAGAACTATATCTTTCTCTGTCTCTCTCTCTCTCCCCTCTTCCTTCCATATTTTTTCTTTTCATGTACTGGGATTAAAAGGAGGGCGTCACTGTTATTCTGCCACTCATCTACATCCCTACCCCTTTTTAGATTGTTTTTTGAGACAGGGTCTTGCTAAGTTTTCCAGGCTGGCCTTGAACTTGCAATCCTCCTGCCTTAGCCTATCAAGTAGCTGGAATAGCAGGTGTATATTACTGTGCCTGGCCATTTGCCTATTTCCAAAGAAAGAGAACAGAACTGGCAGGATTTGTATACCAATGGCTCTCAAAGTCTGGTGTGCATGTAAATCACCTGTAGAATGTGTTAGATTGTCCAGCTCCTAGCACTAGGGTTTCTGACTCAGTAGGTTTGGAGTAGAGCCCAAGAATTTGCATTTTTAACCATTCCAAAGCGCTACTTGCTGGTCACAGGACCACATCCTCTCTCCCAAGTAAGGTGAAAAGATGTAGCAAAGCTTCCACAGATGATCATGGATCTTAATAAATTAGGGTTCAGTAAAAAGAGGGGAGAATGGCTGTATCCTATAGTGTTTGCTGTACTTATAGTCTTAGAAAACTTTTGATTAACTTCTTCAAAATAGAGAAATACCTGAACATCATGACTGTATCTATTCTTCAGATGTTTTTAGGAAGACACAGTGCTGGAGATTTAATCCAAGGTCTCAGGATTCTAAGGATGTGCCCTATCCCTGAGATATACCTCCAATGCCTATTCTTCAGATGTTTTGATTACTCCTTATACATGATGGTTAAAACAAAAACAGTCACTCCCACTGTATTTTGTATTAGCTATAAACCTAAACCTAATATCGTCTGCCTCAAACATTAGCCCTTAGCTTCCAGGTCCTAGGCTCTCATACCCACCAGCCTCCCACAGAATGGCAGCTTCCTGAGATTTGGGTCCAACTCCATAAACTTTACAGTCCCTGCCTTTTGACACAGCCCTTCTTTACTGCTGATTTTCGCCAGGGCCAGCCTTTTCCAGGGCCAATGCTAAGCCTTATGGAGGAAGGTGTGGGGGTTACTGATCTCTTTCCTCCTAGAGATTTGTGAGTTTCTTTTATAAATTCCTCCTTCTTCCCAGAGATCACATCTGCATATCAAGCGATGAGGCAGCTTTTAGCACATTTCCAGAAAAAAAAAAAAAAGTGTTCCCAAGACATAGTGCCTACCCACTTTAACAGTTGCTTAGCTAGGGCCACATCAGTGTCTTCTGGAAGACCCAGACTATTCAGTTCAGAGAAAAATGTGTACCCAATTAACACTTTCCTATTCAGAGAGGGTCTAGTCTGCATTCAGAGCTTCTAAAGGATCAGCATGAGGAGAAAGGAGAAAGATGCTTCAACTATGGGCAAAGTATGGCACCTTGCCGCACATCTTCTCTCTTCCGTAGGGGAAGGAGCGCTCCTTTTTTAAAGCCATATTCTCTTGCTCCTCCTTTTTTCTTTTCTGAGCAATCCTTTTGGCTCTTGTCTGAGTCCAGGTATAACTGCTCTGCGAGGCACTAAGCAGGATGGGGAAGAGGAAGAACTTAGCCAACTGGAGCTCTAGGCTCTAAGACAGAGTGATGAGAAGGACCCTGAAGTTGGCCTCAGTGCCTATCCTAGCTTGCCATAGGATAGGTATAATGGATCCAGGTACCTCCAAAGGTTGCCTTCTTCCCTGATTGGAGGCTCTTCCTTACCTGAACCAAACACCCTCCCATAAATTTTCACACGTTGCTTCTTTTCTTTCTGGGCAGAAATATTCTCATGATTACTCTTAAATAAAGATTCGCCAGCAGAGTATTCTAAGTCTGTTTCTCTCCAGGCTAAACATTCTTATCCTCAATAGCTATTTGTAAAACTTTATGACTCGATGAAATAGCTTTCAAGTCCTGACCCTCTTGCTCATGCTTCATAGGTTATGCTGCAATTTATCTATGTTCCCTGGACATATGGCTGCCACAGCATCCAGCTGGGAAAAATAGTTTGGATGTGACACAGGTCAGTGAAGCACAGGACATTGCTATTTCCTTCTTGGTACAGCATGCTGTGCTTCCAATAATGAAACCTAGGTTGGCACTGGCATTTTTGGCTTTCAGGATATACTGAAGACAAAAGATTTGTATCTCATTCTCCAAAAGGTCTGGCTCTTTCACCATCTCCCAAACAAAGTCCAGGATCCTGTTTCCCTGTCCGTGGACTGGGTGTCTGAAAGGTCTGCGTCAGAAACTTTGGGCTCTGAATTATGACAGGAGGAAGGAGAGATGCCCACCCTGCTGCTGGCTGATGGGGCGGCAGGGCAGAGGCCTAGTAACAAGAACTTCTGGAGCTCCAGCATCTGGGTATCTTAAAGAAATGTGATGGGGAGAGGGCAAAAAGGAAGTAGATGTTGGAGCCTGAGAGCCTTCAGTCCCAGTTTTAGCATAGAGCAGTGGAGCTTAACCACCTTCCTGTCCCTTCCCTTATTCACAGATGCTCATTTTGAGGAGTATACCATATTTATGTTACAACTTGGTTATGATACTATTACCCAGAATGCATACCAGATCTGAGCTCATCACACATTACCTAGGCAGAGGTAAGGGATAGTTTATCTTTCAAAGAAAGGTCACATATCCCTCAGGATTTGGGGGAGCTTATTTAGGGTAGTAAGAAGTGTTTCTCAAATTTGATCCTAGTGCCAAAGAAAAGAGTGAATAACAAAACAGAGATAGTGTTTCTTCTGTAATTATTATTCAATTCTGGATTGGTTTAAGTGTGTTGCCAAGAACCTAATATTTTAAAAAGTATTCTAATACAGTAAAATCAGACTTATTGGACCAAAGACATTTCAAAGGTCAGTAAAAGAGTCACCCTTGACATATCTCCCTCCTAGTAGCTTCCGATTGCCTCAGATTTCAAGAGGCAAGCCTTTTCATTGAATTAGAAAAGTATTTGAAAATTTCAGTGGAAAATGAGGATTCAGAACAGATTTGACAGATTACTGTAAATAAGACTCCAAGTTAGAGATCTTAAGGAAACTTTTCCTTCTAAAATGCAGAGGAAAAGAGATCCCTGAGGGACAGGAGATAAGATGAGGGATATAAGATAGGTTCTGAGACAAAGAACAAAAAGAATAATAAAAGTAAATATATGGAAAACTATGGCATTATCAAGTAGTTTCAAGGTTGGTATTTTTTTCATTTTGCAGATAAATACCATCAGTCTCAGTGGTATTAAACTATTTCTTTTATCGTTATATAGATTGTATTTGTAGGCTCAAGGAAGTTCTTCAGCTTCGTATTTTTCATCCTTTTACTCACTCTTTAAAGTTTGACAGCCAGGGTCAAATTTTTCATAATGTGGTCCTTGATTATTGATCCTAGTTTGTCTGCATGTGTGAAAGACTTGTAAAAAATGTTACATACATGTTTTACAGTAATTTTGTTCAGAAATGGTAAAATTTTGAGGGCAAAGGGCCATACATATATTTTTTGGTTTCCCCACAATATAACATCGAACACTAAACTGAACTATGATATTCATTATATTGAAGGAAAGTATCATTTATGTTTAAATTATTCTAGACCTAAATGTAGTTTTATTTCTTAAAGTATTCAAAATTAAGCTTACGTGTGCTCACAGTCATGAAATAATACTGGTATTAGTAGTATCCTGTTAAATGTATTTATACATGATGCAAACATTTTAAAATTGCCTTTAAAAAATCTAGGTAGCACGTATAAACATTTGTTAAACCACGGGAACAGAATTTTTGAATTGAACGGATTTTTAATCCAACTCCTTTTTCTTTCTGGCTAAATTTGCAGAAGCATGCGTTCTTAATTCTGAAACCGATTCTAAGCTTTTGCAGATAGGCAAAATAGAAAACAGAGCTGAGTACTTACTTGCAGAGAGTGGCTACTATTCTTAACTACGCCTCAAATTAAGGAAAAAATGCTTGTCGATTTTTTAGTTTAAAATACACACACGAATAGTCCCAAAATCTGCAACGCTATTTCTTTATAATAGTGGAAAATGAAAGAGATGACTAAAGTTTCCGTTCTTAGCAGAACATGGTGGTGGTGGGGCTGTGAATTCTAACTCTTGTGAGTTAAAATGACCCTATCCGCTCGTTTCTCTATAAGACGAACTGAAAAAGATGCTCTATGTGAGATCATCACCATCAAACACTTCAAAGACTGTTTTCACGGGGACCCACGCTGGCCCATCGTACAAGCAAATCTGTCCTCGATGATGGCTCACAGCTGAAGACAGGATGTGTTGTCCATTTCCAGCTCCATTTAAGATCGGACTATATGCAAATCTGGTGAAGGGTTCTCTTGTGGGCGAGGTTCCGCTGACTCTTCCTAGACTGTCCACACAGTCGTCCAGCAGCGGTCTAACTGGCCAGTGTTGCGGGATGCGCGCGCGAGGGTGTGCGTGTGAGTGCGCGCGCGCGT
>NW_022900926.1:26084611-26105533 GCF_012274545.1 Fukomys damarensis | reverse complement strand
CGCTTCGCCAGGGCGCGGCGCGAGCACGACGACCGACCCGAGCGGCTCGGCCGTTACTGTTGCTTTGCCATCTAGCCTTTTGTTTCAGCATGTGAGAAAATGGGGCGAAAGAGGAGCTCGATGTGTGTGTGTGCGTGCGTGCGTGCTTGTGTGTGTAAATCAGGAGGCGTTTGGCTTGGAGCCACCCCCCCAAGTCTTAATTGTGGAGACAGAAAATACCTTAAAGCGGTTTCGCTGGGCAGACCGGGCTGCACTTCCCCCGGCCTCCCCCTGTCGCGATCGAGTGGCTTCTCCACCCCGCTCTGCTCACCTTCTAGTCCTCAGTTTTGTCTTCCACCCTCCTTCCCCTTCCTGCCCGCCCCACCTTCAGTGAAGCCCGGTTGGCGAGCAGGGTGTCTGCAAAAGCGGCCCGGTCACCTGTCGTGGCAGCTGCATGGAAATCCCGGCGCTTTTACTGTCTGGAGTCTGTGCTGTTTCCTCTGGCAAATCACGGAGATTCCGCTCCCAGTACCACCCCTTCCTCTTTGCCCTGCGCCTCAAAACCCAGTGCTTGATGCTGATGTAAAGTTTGACCCGCTTGGGGCAGTTACCAGGGTAGAAACTACTTTCTGTCACGACACCACTTCAAGGTTGGGAAGGTGAGGGTGATCTAGCTTAGTGGAAGGAAATGAGGGTAACACCAACCCTCACTGGAGTTGATGTCATTTAAAGACCTATTTTTATTAATCCTACCTGCAAATCTGCCCAGGTGATCAGAAGTCTTGTAATGCTTCTACCCCTAGAGATAATTAGTTCTCTTGGGCTGGGAACTGTTTTCTGAGTTGTCTATATGGGGGTTCCCCTTCCATTTTTATTTTACAGTAGTTGAACACCTTGACGGTATCCAGTAAGTCCTCTTTAATAGGTAGGTTTTAGCACAGAGGAAATTATTTCTAAGATTTTGAAGAATATAAAAACTTGTTCCGGGATTCCTTTTGTACTTGTTTCTTTGTGCCTGGGATCTCCCAATTTCTCAGTTAGTTGGAGTTTAGTTTTTGCAGGCACACCTGTGGCCCTGGTGAATTCTCTCCAGGCAAGGTATTGAAGGCTTACTGGAGTTGGAGCATAGCCACACTGCATCCATAGAGAATCAAACTAAGACTCCTGCCCCTCAGGAGGGGCAGTTTGGAGCTGATCTCAGCGTTGTGCAGTGATAGCTATGTTCAGAGTGGGCGAGTAACATGTGCTTTCTTTTTTGTGATGTGATAAGTTTATTATAGTGGAAATGACTGCAAGTACTTTATGAATAGCCAAATCTAGTGTTCAATTCCTCGATTTAAAAAATAGAAACGTGCATGAAAATTATTAGAGGATGAGAATTTCCTTTAAGAATTTTTAAGAGCTCTATTTTAGTAAGGCCTATGCAAGTAGTTTTTCACAGGATGGGGGAGGTGTTGACTTCTAGACTTACAAGCATGTAGTACTGAGTTAGATAGAGGGAGTTAGAGGGGAAAATGTTTTAATATAATGAAACTTTCAGATATGTAGATGAGTAGAAAGCCATGATCACTCATGTGCCTGAGAAATAATAATGTATTTATTACTGTATATTTTAAAATAATGTCCTCTTCATTTGGAAAGGACATGTATCATACTGCATTTTCTAGTTTTCATATGGAGCTAGAAGAATAACAGTTTGGCTAGTCGTATTGATTTTCTTACTAAACTTCTGAATAGAATTTTTTTTTAAAATCATTGAAAGGATGAGTAGTACATGAAGCCTGTTTTAAATTGAACCATCCATAGTTTATGCAGAGATCCCAAGTATTGGAAGAATGGCACGAACAGCAGTCTTCCTTCAGGCCAAATTTGAGATGGTTTATGGGGCAGAATGTGAAGACCAGGTTTTCCTTTTGGGTTTGCTGTGGATGGATATACAGAGTATTTGGTTCAGGAAGGTTTATTGAGTGGCTCCAGTAGGCATGGGTAAGCTGGGTGACAATCAGTGTCTTCATATGTTCCATAGCTCTTACAACACCAATTACAGATTCTCTCTTATTTTCTTCGGTGGTGGCAGATAGAACACAGATGGAATGTGCTTTGTAAGATGCAGTGAAAAATTGAGTAAAGCCTCAAAACTGTGAAGTGTTATGATTTGGTTAATATATTGGTTCCTGCCTAGGATTCTGTGAAGATTTTTCAGTATTAGTAAAACCTTGCAGAAGTTACTTTTTTTCTATGAGATCACATGGACTATGTAATTACAATGTCCAATTTCTTTTAGTTTGACTGGGATAATGTTAGTTACTAATTATTAATGTACTAATTTTTTTGTGGCAAAACATGCAACACATAAAGTTTACTATTTAACCTTTTTAGGTATGCAATGCAGTGGAATTGATATATAGCCATTACCGCCATGTATCTCTAAAACTTTTTTCATTTTCTCAAACTGAAACACTACCCAATAACTCCATTCTTCACACTCTGGCAAAAGCACATTAATTTACTGTCTATGAATGTAACAATTTTGCATACCTCATACAATTTAAATCACACAGTACTTGTCCTTTTGTGACTTATTTCACATACATAATGTCCTCAGCGTTTATCCATGTTGTAGCATGTGTCAGAATTTTTTTCTAAGGCTGAATAATCCATTGTATTTATAATCACATTTTGTTTATAAACATTTGAAATTTTTGTCTACTAAATGTTAACTTAGGATGACCAGGATATGGGACAAGAAGTATAGAACTTTTAATTACAACAGGAAAACAAAACTAGTTATTTAATACATATGCTTTAAAATATAGCATCCATGAAGAATAAAACTAATAAGTGTGTAATGTCCTTGCTGGGTCTGTCAGTTCCTTACCATGTGGATCATGACATTAATTTCTGAAATTTGTGGCTGATCAGATGACTTTTTGTTTTCTAGATAATGTTGTAATGGTGATCTATTTTCCTGTATGGGAAGTATGTACTTAAAATTTAAATAAATTTTAAAGGGAAATACAGGTAAATAGCGTAATTCTTATATAGGGAAAGTCTAACCTCAGTATCATTCATGGGTATAAAACAAAAGGTTTTATAATGGTTTTGACAGCATATATTATTTTTAATGTTTATATAGTAAAGAATAGCATGAACAGTGGACAGGTTGCAAACTGAAAAATATTCGCAGCATATTTATAGAGCTGTATAAATCAGCAAAAGGTGAAAAATAGGCTGAGGACATCAGATCTTTTTTTAATGTGACTATCTCTCTGCTAGGGATCAAACCCAGGGCCCTGAACATATATTTTGACTTTTTATTATGGAGAACTTTAAACAATAAAAAAAGTGAAACTGGTTTGAGGTGACCCATACAACTGTAATCTAAACATTCAGGAAGCTGAGGCAGGAGGATGGCAGATTCTAGGCCATTTTGGGCAGCTTAGCAAGTTCCAGGCCAGCCTGGACTAAATAGTGAGACTTTGTCTTAAAAAAAAAAAAAAAAAAAAAAAAAAAAGGGGGGGGGGGGGGGGGGCAGCTGGGGATTTAGCTCTGAGGCGCTGCTGCCTGCCTGGCAAGCACAAGGGCCCGAGTTTGACCCCTGGTACCAACAACAACAACAAAAAAGAGACTGAAATAATTAATGAAGCATTGTACCTGCCACTCAGCTTTGGCAATTATGAGCCATCATCTATCTTATGTGAGGGATATAGCTCCTTCCTTTTATCTTTAAATTATTTTAAAGCAAATGAACTGTCTTATAATTTTGCCTATAAATATTTTAGAACATGTTTCTAAAAGAGAAAGTGTCCTTAAAAATAATCACAAAGCTATAATTGCACCTTAAAAAATAATTACTGCATTGGTGATGTAGCTCAGTGGTAGAGTGCTTGCCCAGGTTTGAAACTTAGTGCCACAAAAAACAAAACAAAAAATTAATATAATCAAATATCTAATTAGGGCTCTGAGTGCCAAGTATATGTCATGTAATATAAGCTAAAGACATGAAGAGATATATTTTTCAGAGCTTTTCTTTTTTCAAATATATTACTGGGAATCGAACCCAGAGCCTCACCAATGCTACTCCTCCATTGAGCTACACTTCTAGTCCAATCTTTTTTCTTCAATTTAAAGTTTTTTATTATGAAATCATATGCATGCGTGTGTGTGTGTTGTGTTTATGTGTGCTTCTGATTGTTTGACTTGAGACCTAAATACATAAGTCCATAGCATTGCAATTGGATAATTTGTTTAAAGTCTCTTGTAGCCCACATGTGCCCTTCTTTTTTCTTTGCAACTTTTTATTGAAGTTGAATTTTGCTGATTGCATTCCTGTAATGTTAAGTATGTTTCTTGCTTTTATTTCCTATATATTGGTAGTTTGATCTAGAGTCTTTTGTCTAGATATTGAACCCAGGGCTGCCTGAACGCTAAGTACATGTTCTACCATTGAGCTACACCCTGGCACAAGTTTATTTTTTCTTTTTTGTGGAAGGTACATAATATCTGATTTATTTCTTTTTTTGTGATATTAGCAACTATTCTTGATTGTTATCTTGGCCTATTGATTCATGAGGATTATAAATTGGTTATATCCTAATTCTGTCATTCTTTTTTAGTTATTTGCTGGGCTACATATTTCTCTTCAATTATTTGGTTGCCTTGAAATGTAGATCATCTAAGAAGGGTGTGAAAAATGTCTAATTAATTCTCTTGATTTCTCCTTTTTCAAAATTATGAATTGGATTAAATAAAAAAATAAAAAAAAAAAACAAAAAAAAATTATGAATTGGTCCCCTAACATCCTCATGGTCATGGGTTGAGGGTGTTTTTCATCTCTTTCCCCCTCTTCTTCCTCGTTTCTTCTTTTCCTTCTTCTGTACTTCTTCCCTTTCCTCCTCCTTCTCTTCTCCCTCCCCCCTCCTCATTCTGTCATTCTGAACACCATTATTTTAGAATATATGATGTATTTCAGTCCATTGCAGTTGTCTTTTGATGCTCAAATTGGCCCGAAATGGAGAGAGGACTACTCAGGTTGGCTTCTGTCTTCTGATATGCCTCTAGGAATCTTATTGATTGCTTGTTTTCTTCTGTGATAGGATGTTTCAGGCTTATCCTGTTTTCTGTTTCAGATTTGCAATTAGAACATACTGTTTTTTAAAAAGAAAACCAAGGAAAAATATATGGCCAATAAACTTATTAAAATAATTAATTTCAGTAATCATTAAATGAAATTAAAAGCAAAAGTAAGATACTATTTGTTATGGACTCACCCCACCCACTTTTTTCATAGCAGTAGGGATTGAACCAGGGCTTTGGCCTTGAACTGTGTCCCTAGCCCCACCCTACCCCCTTTTTTTTTCCATTTTTGAGACAGGATCTAAGTTGCTGTGTTGCCCAGACTGGGCTTACATTTGTGGTCCTCTTCTCTCAACTTCCCAGAGTGCTGACATTATGAGCATATATGATCATGCCCAGTCCCTACCTCTAATGTTGAAGTCCCGGCACCCAGTGAGTGGTATTTGGAAATGGGGCCTTTAGGAGATAATTAGGGTTAGCTAAGGTCAGGGGGATAGGTCCTTCATGATGGGATTAGTGCCCTTATAAGAAGGCACCAGACAGTTTAGGGTTTTAGCTTTTTTTTTTTGTACCACTTGCAAGGAGATTGGTGGTGGCAAGGCAGGGGTCTTAACTCTCACCCAATAAAGAGGAAGTTATTTGAGCATACCTTGAAGTGACAGGTGCTTCAAGCCAAGAGAGAACGCCTCAGAATAAAACCTACTTTGCCAGCACCTTGATCTTGGATTTCTTTTTTCTCCAGAACTGTGAATAGTAAATTTCTGCTCTCTTAGCCACCCAGTCTGTGGTACAGTTGGCCCTCTATATTGGCAGGTTTTGTATCCAGAGATTTAGTCAACAACAGATTAAAAATATTCAGAGGGAAAATTGTGTCAGTACTGATTGTGTATAGATTTTTTTCTCTTGTCATTATTCCCTAAGCAAACAGTATAACAACTATGTAGGTAGAATTTCACATTGTTTTAAATACTGAAAGTAATCTAGAGATAATGGTTATTTGGTTATATGCAAATAATATGCCATTTAAGAAACTTCTTCAGATTTTGGTATCCATATGGGGTCCTACAACCAATCTCACTTTTCTTGCGTACAGATTCTGAGGAGCCATTTTTGTTAGAGCAGCTTGTGCAGAGTGAGACATTTTCAGTTATTACGTTGGCAGTGTAGTGCCAATGGATATGAATCATTTTGGTAAAGTTTAACATATGGCAGTATGATGACTTCTTCTGTTCCTTTGTTTGGTAATCTTAATGTTTGGGCATCTCCCAGTATAGAATGGCAATAAAGATGATGGTAATTCCCAGGGCTAGTCTAAGTGAAGGAAATGTACGCTCTCAGACACAGAGGTAAAAATGTACTCATTCTAAATAGCTGTTGTTAGGTTTCAAATGCAAAATGTGGATAGCCTTTGACCCAGAAAATTCACTTTTAGTAGGAATTTATCCAAAAGAAACAATAGGAAAAGTTAGCAATGATATATGTACTTAGTAAACAACTAGAAATAATATTAAAAAATAATTGATTGAATTATGGTATGTTCATTGCATCCATTAAACATAATGATATGCTGGGCCAAGGATTTAGCTCAGTAGTACCATGCCTGCCTCACAAGTGCAAGGTCCTGAGTTCAATCCCTAGTACCAAAAAAAAAAAAAACTCAAAACTAAAACCAAAACCAAAATAATGATATGCATCTATATTAACTGGTCTAGAAAGATGCCCATGATAATATCGTTGAGTGAAAAGGCAGGTTACAGAACTATATTAGTAGCACTTAGATTTATGCTTAGAAAATGCGGAATAACCAGACTTTAGAGGCTGAGCTTGGAGGATAGGCCAGGAAGTGACTCATGGATAGTCAGTTTAGGTTACCATGTCTCAAAAATTATCAATTAATTTCATTCTATTATCTGATTCAGATTTCCTGAAGAGAGTATATAAGTGGACTAATTTGGGTACTGTGTCTAACTATTGGGTATCTGTGTATCTGTGTGTGTGTGTGTGTGTGTGTGTGTGCGTGCGTGTGTGCACATTTAGTATTGCTCTCAGTTGACATTCTCAGGAAGAACTTACATCATAGGGGAGGGAAGAGTTGCGTTGAGAGTTGAGGTGCTTTTTTAAAATTTTTTTTTTTTTAACAGAGTCTCACTATGTACTTTATACTGGCCTTGAGTTCACTAAGTGGCCTAGACTGGCCTTGAACTTTTGATCGTCCTAACCTCAGCCTCTTTGTGTGCTGGGATTACAGGCGTGTGCCACCACACCTGGCTCAGAGAGTTTGAAGTGCTTTTACCTAAAGAAAGGGGGAAATATCCCAGGAGGACAAGGAAATAGGTATAAGGAAATAGGTATAAGGAAATATTTAGTGAAAATTAAATACATTCTTTGCTCAGAAATGTTTAATTAGTTACATTTCTAAAAGTTACTGCCACCAGATAAACTTGTACTTTCTTTTCCCTTTAAGCATCCACTTAACATGCTGGGATTTAAACCAGTATATAAACTTTGGTTTGTTGCTTTTATAGAAGATGATTGGTCAAAATTAAGATTTTGATTATTTGTGGGCTTGAAAATTTGTGCTATTTTCCCTTTTAAATGTGGTTAATTCAAAGCCAAATATGTTTCCTGATGTCAGTAAATAAGAATAGCAATCTTTGTACTTATGTGGTGTAAAGGATACTCACCCTGGAAAGAAAGAGTTTTTTTTTTTTTTTTTTTTAGAAAGAGTATTTTGAGATTAGAATTGAAGCAATATTTATGGAAAGCCTTTAATAGTAATAGTATAGTATGTTGGAGAGTATAGAGAATTCTGTAGGTGTACAGAAGGGCTGTGTAGATAATACAGACTTATTTGAACATCTTTTTCACTGTTGTTATTTTTAAACAAAAGCACAAAACTTGCCGAAATGGATGTGAATGAGTTTTGAAAAATATAACTCACACTATAATGTAAGATATGCTTCATTTAAAAAAATTACATATTCTTCTGGTTGTGGTGGTGTATACTTGGAATCAGAGCACTTGGAAGGCCGAAGGAGGAGGTTCACAGGTTGGAAGTCAGTCTGGGCTACATAGCAGGTTCAAGGCCAGTGTGGATTATAGCAAGACCCTGTTGCAAACCACCCATCACAGGAAAAAAAGGAAAGAAATTAAATATTTAATTTATACCATAATGATGTAAAGGATTTGGATCACATGTGAGGTATTATTTTTGTTGTTAGAATTATTTTTACTACTTCTGAGCATCTTTTCCCAACTTGAAATGGGGATATTAGAGCTACTTGGGATAAAGTTTTTGCAATTTCATACCTGTTAGTGTCTGATTTGGCCTTTTCAGTGAAATCTCTTCTTGTTTTGTTTTGATTGTTTCTTTGTTTTTTGGTACTGGGGATCAAACTTGGAACCTTGACTTGTTAGGCAGGCTGCAAACCATTGAGCTAAATCCCTGCCCCATCATTTTGAGACAGTGTCTTGCTAAATTGCCCATGCTGGGCTTGAAATTGCAATCCTCCTGACTCAGTCATCCACAGTGCTGGAATTAAAGGTGTGTGCCTCCACACCCAGACTCAGTAAATAAATTTTTA
The DNA here is from genome assembly GCF_012274545.1 of Fukomys damarensis. NCBI lineage: Eukaryota > Metazoa > Chordata > Mammalia > Rodentia > Bathyergidae > Fukomys > Fukomys damarensis. Next base: position 26,096,894 of record NW_022900926.1, on the reverse strand, counting down.
TGAAAAAGTTTCAGCCTTTGCTTTTATAGCTCAGCTATTGTTCTGGCCAGTCACTAGTTGGATCACTAGTTTCAAAAGATGATGTTGTATTAACCTTCAAAAACTATTGCTCAGTATTTTTCAATTTCATTCAAAAGTTGTATAGATAGATCTCACTGGTTTCAGAATTTTTTCATCCTATTAGATGTCCTTTTTTTCGCATTTTCCCCCAACAATTAAAGGAAGATTAAACTTTTGAGGCAGCTACTCCTCTAATTTTTATATGATTTTTAAAGTCCTACTTAGGAGGATTAAGAGTCTTGTGTAGAAAATGCTTTCAGGGCCATGTCACTCTCCATTGTCATTGGCTATTAATCATATATTTAACTTTTGGAAACACAATCTGTCTGATAATGGTGGTAAAATAATAGTGTCAGAGGTCCTTAGGTGAGCAGCAGACTGAGCTGTTAGTGCTTGGATAATTTTAGTGTTCATGAAAAATTGATTAGCAGTGATGTTACCATATATCAAGGATATACAGAGTTATGGGTTACCTTCATACTTAATCAGTTCCTCAAACTACAGACAACCCTCTTAGCCACAGTAGCAGATGGACAAATGCAGCTACGGTGATTGGAATATCAGAAACTGCCTTATAAGAAGTTAGGCTCATGCTCTGTGCACTTAGAACCTGGTCAGCTAAAGCTGACATTTTAGGTGGCCAGAGTTACTGTTTAGACTTCTTAATAATTAGAAAGTTTGAGGGCTGGGAATTCAACTCAGTGGTGCTGCCTTCTGTCTTTCGAGTGTAAGGTCCTGAATTTGATCCCCAATACCAAAAAAAAGTTATGTTTATTTTAGTGTATCTGGAAGAAGATGGTTCAAGGAGGTTTGATTATAAGGAGAGCCTGAGTGATTGACACTCAGGTCACACTTTTTAGCCCTTAGAAATAATTTCAAACTTTTGCATTATTGTTCTTGTCATTTTTCTCCATGGAATGAGAAGCTCTGTCTGTGTTTCATATGTAGAAATATAATGAAATAAATCCTATAATACTGAAATGCCTGGAATAAAAACAACTCTTAATAAAAGATGGAAAGCTCAAAAGTTTGCTTATCTTGTTCTGTTAGTAATGTTTTATACTGTGACAGAAGTGAGAGTTAAAATGGTACACAGATTATTTTGTATCCTTACCCTGTTTAGATTCTGAGGGACTTGGGAATAAATTAAGTAGTGTAGTGGGCCAGGGATTGGGCTCAGTGGTTCCGCTGCCTACCTTACAAATGCAAGGGCCCAAATTTGATCCCCAGTACCAAAAAAAAAAAAAAAAAAAAAAGTAGTGTAGGATTGGGTAGCTGCTCAGAATCTGTCCTTTGTAGCTTACTAGAGCATCAATTTCCAACCTTTTTGGATTTATTGTATCTTTTTTTTTTTTAATCTCCTTCCTGATGAATCTAGGAGTTATAACAGCCAGGTCTCTGTTCCTAGTGGAGAACAAAGTGCTGATATGTGAAATCTACAAATTACCACTGTAATTCAATTTATCTAATTACCTCATTCTTTAGTTTTGGCTTATGACTACCAGTCCTTTTCTGGACCATTAACAAGCTTCACAACTACATTGCTATATGGAATATATTTAAAATTTTTGATCGATTAAAATGTTTTGAAAAATTTTGTGATACAGTATAAAAAATAGTCAATCATAGTATCTTGTATCTTGTAGTTACTTTCTTGTTGCTGAGACACAATATGGACAATTTAAAGAGGGAAGGTTTACTTTTGGTCACAGTTTGTAGAGGTTTTAATCCATGGTTGGTTGGCTCCAAGGCAGGGTGGAATAGCAGGAGGCCATGACAGAAGAGGCTTGCTTATGGCATGGCACACAGGAAGCTCAAGGGGTCAAGGGAAGAAGAAGGATGATATATACCCTTCCTGGCTATGCCTCTAGTTACTTACCTCTTCCTACCAGGCTTCATCTCCCAGCATCTCACCCAGATAATCCAGTGATGAGTATCATACACCCATGATCCCATTACCTCCCCAAAGCCCCACCAAATGAGTGCATGAGGCTTTGCAGGGAACATCTGGATATAAACTATAACATATCTTATGTGCATTTTTGTGCAAGAAATGTGAAAGAAATATATTCATTGTGGATCCCTCCTAGTCTTAACAGTGTTGTTTTTTTTTTTTTTACAGAAGTATATATAGGAGTCATAATGTTTATGAGGTGCTTCAAAATTAACTTTGTATGAATTTAGTGTAAAAAGTTTATTGTAAAGTAGAATAGTCTCAAGATCACATGGTTCAGAAATGGTATGACTTGTTAATTCTGATAGCTTGAATTTGATGTTGTCTTTTTTTTCTTTTTCTTTTTTCCTCTTGGCTTTCTGTGTTTTACAAATAACTGTGGTATCTTTGGCTGACTGATGATTATATAAATGGAATCCTCTTGGCCGTCCCTCACCCTTGTTTAGATGGTAAAGTTCTTTCTCCATGTGACACAGATAGCATGTGCTTGGCTTTGGGGAATTGAATCTCTGGTGTATACAAGACAGCCAAAACTTGTGGGAAATAGGTCAAGCACTGTCAGGTGAATACCAGTAATCTCTGGAGATCCATTTAAGCCAATTACTTGAACCTTTTAATTTTAGTCAGTTATTGTTAAATCTTTTACTAGATTGTTAGTTACTAGCAAAATGGGTTTGAGTTGGACCTCCTTTGGTGCTAATGAGCAGTTGAAGTACTCCCAAGGTGAGATGTCTGAAGATGGAGTCATGCTGTGGAGTGTGGACTCATTCACAAATTAGAGCATGAATGAGCTCCTAGAAGCTAAGATTTGATTCGGTTCCTTTCTCATCATTTTGTGTCTACTTGGCCATGAGTACCATCCATCTGTGACTATTGAAGTTATTTTGAGAAGCAAGCTACCTTATAGCATAGGTATATATCTAACTTCATTGGAATAAGAAAGAAGATAATCAGCTGGGAAGCAAGCCCATATATATATATGTACATATATATAATTTTACCCCCCGCTAGTGGAGACAATCCAGGTCCTTCATGCTGAGCTACTTCTATCCCTTTTTATTTTTGAGACAAGGTCTCACTGAGTCACTGTTTCCCAGGCTGGGCTTGGATTTGCAGTCCTTCTGCCACAATCTCCCAGAGTATATGCATGCGCCTGGCTAGCTACATAATTTTTAGTCCAGTGGTTTGATCAAGATAACACTTTGTTCTGTGTGAAAAGTACTTTGTGTTCTTGCCTCTATATTATTTGGTGTGTGGAACTTCAATGTCACCTGACATTTACAGCCTTCTTAATTTTTAATGTGATAGTATGACTAACAGTCCTAACATTATTCCTACTTCAAATTAATATAAACTTTATGTATGTGGGAACATTTAAAAGTGTTTTCTAATTCTCTGGTTCCTTTAGAAATTTAAAGCAGAAAAGTAAGCTGGGTGTGGTAATATATTCTTGTAATCTCATCAAAAAGGCTGAGGCAGAGGAACGCAAGGGTTGAGGACAGACTGGGCCACTTAGCAAGAACCCTGTCTAAAAATGAAAAGGGCTGGGGATGTAGTGCTTGCCTAGCATGTGCAAGGCCCTGGATTCAGTCTCCAGTACTGTAAACAAACACCTCTCCACCCCCAAAATAACAACCAAAAAAAATTACTAAGATAGATTGACTCTAAACTGTGAGCTGGGTTGAGGATAACTGTTTTATTCCAAAATACGCCTTTTTGAATATGTGAATTTCTAGAAATCCAGTTACATGGGGCTACAGACAGTAGATGACCTAACTCCTGTGTTGTGTCCTTTTTTTCCTAACTCTTCTCTTTAGGTTGATTGTTTGGTGCTGAAATTTGAATATAGTTTGGTGTTGCAGGATCTTTCTTCAGAGCTCTCAATTCTAATTTGACCTGATTACTTCTGGAATAGCTAAGCTTGATGTATGAGATTCAAAGAGGTTAAGTTTTAGATTCTAGAGGGAGACTTCGGTTAGAAATGGTCAAACAAATTAAACACAAGGTAGCATTCTGCCAGAGAAGCTGCATTGAAGTTCTGGTTTCATTAGCAGAATTTCCGATTGTGGGGAATCTGAGACATTGGATGTGATGGGAAGAAATATATGGTCAGATGAGATTCTGAATGTGAGTTTGGACATGTCATATATTTGAAATATGTGAAAAGAGTTGTAGCAGAAAGAATACTTAGGTGGCTTTTTAAAGACATTTACTATGTTACAAAATTTACTGTGTCTATTATATAATACTTTTCAGTTTGCTGGTTGCTTTTCCATGTTCATGATACATTTTGTTGTATCAAATTTTAAAATTTCTTATGTAGTCAAACCTTTCGGTGTTCTTCCCCATAGTTTTACTTTCATGGGATTTTAGAAAGCATTTTCCCAAAGGATGTTGGAAATGGCTTCTTTGAGGAAATGCAGAGGCCTTGGTGGCCTTTTCATGCTGGGCTTTATATACCATGTTTAAAAGATTTTGGTTTTTATTGTAAAATCATAACTTCTCAAGGGTTTGAATACTGGGGTTTGGCATGAATACAATGACTTATATAGTATTGCTAAGGAAAACATTTTAGAATTTAGTTTGATTTGCTGAGCCAGCAACGAAAGCAGTTGGTGAGTAAGTTCCTGGTGATTAACAGCTGTGTCCAGAGAGCACAGAACATCTTTGCTTGGAATCTTATGAAGTAAACATTTTTTTTCTTCCTCTGCTTGTGTGTGTGTGTGTGTGTGTGTGTGTGTGTGTGTGTAAGAGGACATTTTCATGTTTTCTGCCTTAAGAGTAAATAAATTGTGAATAGTCTATCATTCCTTTTTGATCATTTAGGTTAAAAAATTGCATGCAATAAAATAACCTGTTAATGTTATAAAAGCAAAGATTGATGGTTTCATTGTATATACAATTTAAGAATATATTAATGTATCTGAAATTGAGCTTGCAGCATCTTCAAAAGTTTCCTCCACATTTGATGTAAGATGTGCTCTGATTTTTATACATACGGATTTATTAGTAAAACTGGATTCTATCCCAGTATAACCAGGCAGGGAACCTGACTGAACCATATAGTGGAGCTGCAGTGAAAAGCTACAGTTTTCCTGTAATTATATTCGGAGTGATGTTGTTCTTCCCTATACTTATTAATTGGTGGAGTTGTAGTAAGAGTCACCCACACCCCTAGCCCCTTGGCTTCATGCTTAAGGATGTTGATCAGTGGGTATCTAAGCAGGATTTTAGTTGTGTTTGGGAGCCTTCTGTGTAAAGGTGGGAAGGATTGGTGTTTCAGGTGGTGGCAGGTGAGCCTCCTGCCAAGTTGGCATAATGGGAACAGGACTCTTCTGAGTTGCCATCTGTTTGTGGCTGATAGGAAACCAGCAGTGATTTCTGAGGAGTGAGGAATTGTTCTGTTTATGTTGAAATATTTAGGAATTAGTAGTGTTAAGACTGTGCTGATCAGGTCTGAACATTACTGGGCATATTAAGGTACATAGATTGTGTGGTTTGATTTTTGTTTGTTTGGTTTGGTTTGTTACTATGAAATTCAGAAGATGGCTGCTTGGTTCAGTAACCTCACTATTGCCAAGAAGGCCAAGACTCTTTTTGCTCCCTAGACTAACCACTTGAGTCAGCTTGTTTGCTACTGAGTTGCCTGGCTGGGAGGTGTTATTTACACCTATTGCCTCTTGTATGCTGCCTATAGAGTGTGTGTCTAGAGGGTTCCATGTGTCTCTAATTCTCTTGGTGTCTTTTTAAAAAATTGTGGTAAAACGTGTATATGACAAAATTGACCACTTTAACCATTTTTAAGTGTACAGTTCAGGGGCATTGAGTATGTTTATATTGTCCAGCCATCAGGATGTATCGTGTTTAAGCCAAGCATTTTGACATACTTGAAAATGGTGAATGCTTCTCCAGACCTCAGATATTTATAATAAATTATTAATGTGTTCTCTCCTATGTGATGCCCCTTTGCTTTTTTAAGCTTGTATTTAATTTCATCCCTGACAGCTGGTAGGTGAATGGAGGTGTTGTGCCCCCATTTCTTTTGGTTTGCTACCCTTGCACCTGGGAAAGCTCTCTGCTTTCAGACATGGGTTTTTAATGATACCCCCAAAACTTTGTCTTATCTGTCCTATATTACACTCTCAAGGCAATGATGTAGAATAGAGAACAACTGAGTATTCCCCTTAAAACTTAGAATTATTTGGTCAGTTAGCTAGAGTTCGCCTGTGGCCCAAGTGCCTGCCAGGAAATTGCTCCAGAGCCCAGCTGGTGAGGAGCAGCATGTGACTCTGTTGGTTTTGGGACCACCATAGACTTTTGTCTTGTCTTTTCTAGAATGGTCAGTGAAAGAGCTCCAGAGCCCTCTTTTAGAGAATTCTTGGTTACAAGTAAATTCTTGGTTACACTAATTTATACAAAAGAGGAATTTATTGGGAGGATTCTGGGCTATCTCCAGAATCTAGGCCAGGAGTCAGAGACTGGGATGTTGTGTAATGGGGATCTGGAAAACCCTTTTCTTCTCTGCCTTGTCCCTCTCTTGGTCTTGGCTCCCCTTGGTTAGCTTCCCTTATTGCTTTGTTCTTTTCTGTCACAGACTAGTATCCTGTACTCCTGGCTTTCAGCCCTCATGTTTTTACAGGTGTCTAGAGAGAGACCCTCTTTATTCCAGAATTTCCAGGAACTGCCAGGAGTGGTTGTGTATGTCTCTAATCACAGCACTCAGGAGGCTGAGGTGGGAGGATCATTGTAATTTCGAGGCCAACCTGGGTTACATAATGAGTTCAAAGCCAGCCTGAACTATATAGCAAGACCCATCTTAAAAAAACAAAAACAAGAACAGAATTTCCAGGATGAACTCATGAGTGGTTGTAGCAAATGACCATTCCATGTAACTGGAGAGAATGGTAGCCCTTAAGAACAAGGAGGTTGAGCCGACTGCAAAGCCCTGCTACAATTTACAAAATATTAAAGATACCTCTCTGACAACAAATGTGAAGGAACCCATGCTGTGAACATATCTAAACCTTGTAGCAAAAACTTACCGGTGTACAGTTCCTATAATCCCAGCTACTCTGCAGGTTGAGTCAAGGAGGATCCTTTGAGCCTAGGAATTCAAGACTCATCTGGGCAATATAATTTAAAAATAAAATAAAACGAACTAGGTTAAAACACTGTCACCACCACCATTAACACCAAATCTAATACATTGAGATGAACCTGTAAAATTGTATAATTACTTTTTATAACATCACATTTCTTCTCTAGTAAAATAAATTGAGTTAATTGAACAATTTGTCACTGTGGATCAGTGACAAATAAAATTCTTCAGTTGAACAGTTTTTCCCTGCAGGTTAAATTCCTCAGTTGTAGTCAATCTCTGCAGGTCAGATTCAAATTTTGTTTTTTAAATGGTTTTATTTTTGAAAAAAATTTCTTGTCTTGAAGGATGGATATTTAAGATATGGGGTGGTATGGTAACAACTCTTCTTCCCCTTCCTCTCCTCTGCCCTCCCCCTCCCCTTTTCTAGTACTGAGTATTGAACCCAAGACCTTTGCACTGAAGTATATCACTGGCCATTGACTGATTCATTGAAACAGGTTCTCACTAAGTCTCTTAAGTTGCGTGGGCTGGGCTCCTGCTTGTGATCCTCTTGCCTCAACCTTTAAGAGTCCTGGGGTTACAGCTGTACAACACTGTCTGGCTTGAAACTTATTATTGCAGTATTTTAGAACTGTTATTGCCTTCTTGAAGCAGAGTAATTTATCTGTTTTTGGGTGTTCTTCATGTCGTTAACCATTATGGCAAATTGTACAGTGCCAGTGCAGAAATGGCTGTTTTTGGAAATGAATCTACCACAGTTGGATTAATTTCACCTCTGATACAATTTGGTGGTCCATGTCATTATGATATTATGAACTCATATTTGGCCAAATTTATGTGGCCTGACTGACTTGGAAATAATACTTTCAACGGTGTTTTATAATTTCTGTTCAGTAAAATGATGTTTTGACTTTTGGTTGTAGTATGCTTTAGTACAAATATCAAGGGACAAATTCTTCAATTGAATACATCTGAGAGGCAAATTGATTAATTGATCCATTAAATGATAACCTGTTTTCATAGCAGTATTGTTTGAGCTCAGATTTCATTGTTTGTGTCCAGGGTTTAATTAAGCAGGGTAGCTTGATATGGGTGATATATTCCCAAAACAAATTAATATAAATAAGTAGTTTATATTATATTTTAAATGCACAGGAAAAGTTTGTTATCAGAACAAATCCTCTTGTAAACGCTTTTTAAAAATCTACTGATTTACCTTTGTAAATTAGAGTTGTCCTATATCACATTCAAATCAGAATCCACCAGTGGATTGTCCTTCCTTGTTACTGTGGTTTATCGGAGTCCTTGGTTCATTGGCAAATCACACACTCCACTGACTTCTGAGGTTACAAAAAGTAGCTATTCCTGGGCCAGGGATTTAGCTCAGTGGCACTGTACCTGCCTCACAAGTGCAGTGTCCTGAGTTTGATCCGGGTACCAAAAAAAAAGTAGCTATTCCTCTTTTGGTAGTTTGGTTACACACAGATAACCTTCTATGAATTTAAGAATGCTGTATGAATTGGTATTATTCATTGGAATTGAATACTTTGTGTGAATTGTAAACCTGTGTACAGTAATGTAAGGACAATGGAAAGTATCATTTATCAGTTACATACCTCCAGCATGAGGGGGATCAAACCCAGGGCTTTGTACATGCTAGGCATATGTTCTACCACCAAGTTACATTCCTAGCTCCAGTGATTGCACTTTAGAACCATTCTTTCTTGACTAAATATAAGAAAAGTGGGGAGAGATCATAATGCTGTAATACCAGTTCTCTGACACTAGTTGGGTGTTCTGCAGTTCAACTCACTTCTGACTCTACTGCCTGGACTTACCATGTCTACAGGCTTTAGGTCTCAGGTTTTCATAAGGGTTGTTTTCATAATAGATGTCTCCAGCAAGTCTTGGGTCTACCTTTACTTCTGATCAGCTGACCATAAATTTGGAGGTTCCTGGATCCCCAGTACCAAAAAAAAATGTTTTTGGAGGCTCCCCACCACCTTGTTAGAACTGCAGATTTGAACTGCAAAAAGCAATTTACTTATGATCAGTTTTATGATCACAGATAGCGCTAAGGAACCACATGGAAGAGATACACAGAGATACACAAGGTAAGGATTGGAATAGTCTTAGACCCTGAGTTTCCATGCCTTCTCCCCATGGAGTGCCAATGAATCCTCACTAATGAGGAAGTTCTTTGAGATTGTATCTACAATGTGAAGTCTAATTATGTCATTTGATACACAGTTTAGTTCAATTTTCAGCTCTTCTTCCTCCCTAGAGAATAAGAGTGGGTTTGTAAATTTTAACACATCACATGCTAGGTGTGTTAGTTACTTTTCTTTAATTGCTGAGATGAGATATCCAACACCCAAAGTTAAAAGGGAAGGGGTTGGGTCTGGAGTTAGGAAGTCCAGTGAACTGGATGAGGTGTTGTGTGGAAAGGAACGTGCATGGAAATGCTAGACCATCCCCTCTGTGCTATTACATTTGATCTGACAAGATCACAACTTCAGAAAAATGGATAGTGAGGTACAAAGAACATGCCCACCCCACATTGGAAAGTGACTCTCAGCTTCTTTCTCATGGATGGATCTTTCAAAAATGTATTGCTATACCACTTAAGCTCAGTAGTGCTGCCACCTACCTTGCAAGTGCAAAGTCCTGAGTTTGATCCCCAGTACTGCCCCCCCATGTATAGATACACAAAATGTTTTCTGTCTCCTAAAAAAGGGGGAGGGGCTTATTTGGCTTACAGTTAAGAGGTTTCAGTCCTTAATTGGCTGACTCAGGCTGGGATGGCAAACAAGTGAAGAGGAGAAACAACATGACAGTCACAAGGCAGCAAAGTTAACAGAGTTTAACAGCATCTTTCTGCCCCTTTTATCTTATTCAGACTAACAGGATTAGGGCGGTATCAAACTAATCACTCACATGTAGTGGTTTAGTAATCACACATCCTTAACCCCAGCATCACTCATTCCAGATTCATTTACCTCTGAAAAAGAAAGTCCCACCTCATCCACATGAGACTTAGGGTGGGGGACATCTAAACACACACCCTAATACTAAGTCTTTCTGGAGTGTTGAAACTATGGGCCTACTGTCTGTCACCTTATTAGCACAAAGTGATCAAATAGGTGCTCATCGGGAATAATAAAAGGCACTGTGGTCACCCAGGAAATTCAAGGGTTTTGGGAATTGTGTGCCAGGGCTGAAGTTATGGAATTGCTTAAGACTATAGGCTGTTCTTATTTATTTATTTATTTATTTATTTATTTATTTATTTATTTATTTATTTTGGTATCAGGGATTGAACTCAGCACCTTGTGCTTGCAAGGCAGGCGGCAGAACCATTGAGCTAAATCCCCAGCTATAGGCTGTTCTTAACAGAGGACTTGGGTTATTGGACACAGTTTTGGAAGTGCTCACGAGCTTTAAACCTGAAGATGGCTCAATAATGAAAGAGGTTTAAGGTCTTTGAGTATGATTCAATTATTCATTATCAGATACTTAGTAAACATAAGTAGTGTCAAAATGAAACTATTACTAGATTGATGAGGAATCTTAAATACAAGCAAATGATATGAATTCCTTTAATGTGTGTCAGTGAGGGTTGGGTTAAGTTGATGTAATAGAAAACTTATGTGAGTGGCTCCTAGGAGATAAATGTTGACTTGTCTTTCTCTCACCATCTTTAAGGTTAAGTTCTTGAGGGTACAAATAAATGTCTGCTGAAGCTCCATAATCACACTGTGAACAGGCAGGAATTGGAGAAAGGGTGGGAAGGGTAACAAGACTGGCCTGCTGGCCATATTAGTTCCCATTAAAGGTCCTTCTTGGAAGGAACAGCTTCAATTGCATTTTGTGTCAGACTGAACCACAGATGAGGCTGGAAAATGAATATTTCATCTCTGCATTTTGCTACCTCAAGTAAAACTGTGGTAATATTGGTGCAGAAGAATGGGAGAATGGATGTTGGGTAGAGGGCTGGTGTACTCATTCTGTGGTATCTTGTCCAGGAAGACACCCTTACCCCTTTGGCATCCACAGACTTCTCTGCAAGTCCTAACACATTGCACAGCTTTTTATAACAATCTGCTTTGTTTCTCAGAATCATTCTGGAGAACTTAGCTTGGGCTGCCTGCTTCTGAGGTTCAAATTACTGGTGACAAGCCTGGAGTGCCTAGAGTACTCCCTAGGACAGTGGTGGCAAACCTATAACACATGTCTGTGAGTCACAAGTGGGTTGTTTGTATTATTTAGAAAAGTCTGAGAGGGGGAAGGTAGATAGTGTTGCTATGGGAAGCATGTACAGATTCAGAAGTGAGTGAGAATGGAAAGTGTGGAAGATAAGCCTCTCTCTCAATTACATCATTTATAACTTGTGAAGTTATCTTGTTTTTCAGGGGTGTGGCCAATTATGGAAATTTTGAAAATGTTTTGCTTTTGAAATGGATATGGATAAAGCATTATTTCACTAGGTTTTCAATTCTATCACTGATTAGCCACATCACTTTAGCCAGTCACTTCTCTTTATACCTCAGATGTCTCCTCTGTGAAGAGGTACTTGCCACATCCTCTGGAATATTGTAGTTTGTTTGGGTGAATGTATGATCTTTGAAAGTATTAATCTGTCATTAACCATAATAATATCACACATTATATGAAAGCAAAGAAGTATAAAAGATGTATTTATCTGTGTGTTTGTGCATGTTGCACTCATGTGCATCTGTATGTATTCATGTGCCAGGTTGAATCCCCTTACCAGTTTAAATATAAACTGTCTATGGTACTTAAAAACTTGTTGCTGATTTGTGTTAGAGATATATTTAGGTTGACATAAGATGTTTTGTTTAGCCTTTCATTGGTTAGTATATGCAGCCTTGAACATTCTTGGATTTAATAGTCAAGATTTTCATTGTCTACCCACCACAGATGGTAGAAACAGTCATTATAACCTGGTGTGGGTTGTGAGGCTATTTCATAATAAGACATTTAGAAAGCTAATGGCTTATAGGTGGGTCTAAAATTTTAACTCAAAGTGTTCTTTTAAAAAAATAATTTTCTAGGGCTCGGGTTTTACTCAGTGGTTCCATTGCCTGCCTCACAAGCTCAAGGTCCCAAATTCGATCCCCGTACCAAAAAAAAAAAAAAAAAAAAAA
>NW_022900926.1:26080937-26084471 GCF_012274545.1 Fukomys damarensis | reverse complement strand
AAAAAAAAAAAAAAAAAAAATCTTCTGGACTGGGGATTTAGCTCAGTGGAATAGCACCTGCCTTGCAAGCACAAGGTCCTAGGTTCAATCCCTGGCACCCCCCCAATCTATTTATAAATAATAACTTTCCTGAACTTCTAAAGACTTACAAAAAATGCTCCTTGGAGGTCGGGGATTTAGCTCATTGGTGCTGCTACCTGCCTTGTAAGTGCAAGTTCCCAAGTTTGAACCCCAGTACCAAAAAAGCTCCAGGAGAGAAAGGAAGTTAATTATTAGTGTTGTTGATGGAGGTAAAGATTCTCAGAAAGTGAGTTATTAGCCAGAAAATGAAAACCTTGGCTAAATAATAGACATTAAATTTGGTAGTGGCTTGAATCTATAATGTGAATGAATCTATTAAAAAGAAAAACTTAATAAAACTTCACTTGTTAAGCAAAAGGCAGGACTTGAGAGAAATTTGCTGCAGAGATCCTGTGAGTGACTAATGGAGACCTTGGTGTCACCACTGGAATAATTTTCACTGTGAAGATTGGTTGGTCTGATGATTTTGGGAATCAGTGTCATTTGTGAACTTATATGTGTGTTCTCTTTCAAATATCCAGGACCTACTTTATGAGCATATCAATCATAAGGGTGGTTTATTACCTATTTGACTTATTTGCATATTTAAGATTAAAACTTAAATAATTTTCCCTTCCCAGAAAATGAGGCTTGTGAAATTGATATCTTACTGGAGTTGGGGAGGTGGGGAAGGTTGGCACCTGAATAAACATTAGTATACGGAAGATGCCCCTGGAAGGCTGTCTGTCATGCTTTCTAGTCTACTAAATTTCCTGCCTTTAAAGGTCTAGGGAACATTTGTTACTACTTTAAAGGACTTAAAAGCTAAGAGGTGTTCCAAAAGAGCCTCACTGTGGAATTAAAATTGGGAGCACTGCTTGTGGTTAGTGGGAAATCCTCTCATAGCCTCCTTCTGTGGACCTTTGTGATGACCCTGCAATGTTGTCTTAAATAGAATACCCCAACCATACCTCTGTCATCACAGTGCAGAACTTGGGGAGCTCTAAGGATTGGGACAACTCAGTGTCTTCAACATGACAAACTAAATGATGTGAAAAGAGAGAAGGCTATATAAGGGAGCTGTTTTCATGTGGTGTCGTATGACAACACAGAACAAATTAATGCTGTACATTTGATAACCTTTTAGTTTATAAAGCATGTTAACTTCCTCACCTTTGATCTTTATAGTATTCTTGGTCAGGGCAGAGTAGGTAGTCTCTCCACCTGCAGATGGGAAAGTCGACTTTTGGAGAAGCTGTGTGCCACCTTAGGGCACCTAGTCAGTTGCTAGTGGGTTGGTCACAACTTCTCTTCTGATTCCTAATCTGTTTCTTTTCTTATTACACTTTGATTCTTTTTTGAAAAATCATTTTAGTTTATTAGTTCATGCGTGTAGTATGTAATGTTTACATTCCTTGTGGGAAATTGGTTCATGTGCATAACACATCTTGATTCCTTTTTTCATCTCCTTTTCCTTCTCTCTCTTACTCCACCCATTCCTTGCTCCTTTTTCTTCCTTTATCCTTCTCTTGATCCCTCTTTCTGCTGAGAACAATCTGTCTCTATACTTGCCTATTATTTTTTATTTTCACTTTATTTTATTTGATGGTTTATTTGTTTATTTATGGCTTAGTGTTCTATCACAACAGAATTGAAGTAATTTCTCCCCCAGTACTTGGGATTGAACCCAGAGCCTTAACACTGAGCTACATCATTAGCCAGCACCCTCACCCCTTAGTTTTTGTTTTGAGACAGGGTCTTGCCAAGTCATCTTGAACTTCTCTTGTAATCCTCCTGCCTTAGCCTCCCAAAGTACTGGGATTATAGTAGCTGGCAAATTGAGGTAATTTAAAAGTAACGTCTAAGAAGAAAATCACGTTGGTGAAAAATTTTCACTCAAGTAAGACAAATACTTGTTTTCTTCTTAATTTTATTTATTTATTTTTTTGGGTATCAGGAATCGAACTCAGGACCTTGGGCTTGCCAGGCAGGGGTAGTGCCACTGAGCTACATCCCTGACCCCTCATAAATTTTAAGAGTTAATATGAAAGGAAAACTGTTTTTGCTAAAAGTTAAATCTGTGCAGAGCTTCCCATCAGTTCTTAGGTCATTCATTGCATAGCCTCTAAATATTGCAGGTAGATAAAACTTTTGCATTTTACTGCAAATTTAGGAGTATATGAATGGAAATAGTAGCAAATGGGAGAACTTTGCTTTTTTCCTGTTTTTATGCATTTAAATGTGAAAAGTAGCAAAATACATTTGTATCTTCTCTCCTTCTCTTTTGGAAGAACTCAGTGCCTTACAATTGCTAAGCAGTGCAAGGTACTCCATCACTGAGTTACATCTCCAAAACAAAGTTAGAAAGCACAAATCTCCTGAGGTAAGTTTATGAAATGCTATATTACAAAATCCACAGAATTTGCTTTAGGCAAGTCAAGGGGAATATACAAAAAGGATGGGGCCATTAAAGGGACTTATTGGAATAACTGTGTAGTGGAGGCTTTAAAAGTATTTTCAGGAAAAAAAAACTAGAATCTTTTATTTCTAAACTAGAATTTAGGAGTAAAGGATTAGGTACTAAGGGATTAGTTCTGTAGTTGCTGATTATGCGATGTTATGAGTCAAATTTGGACAGTCTGGTAGGAATGAAAGCCTTATCCGCAAGTTTTTATTTTATTTTATTTTTTTAATTAATTAATTTGTTTTTTGAGACAGTCTCGCTATGTAGTTGAGACTGACCTGGAACGCACTACGTGGCCCAGGCTGGTTTTGAACTCACAACGATCCTCCTGCCTCACCTCCTGAGTGCTGGGATTACAGGTGCATGCCACCACACCTGGCTCCACTAGTTTTTAATTCAAGGTGCTGGGTACCATCTGATGTGTTTACAGGTGAGTTTTAGGCATCTAGAAATAGAATTTTTGAGTTAGGAATTATCACTGGTCACCAACATTTTCTCTGATAGCATTTTTTTTGTACGGGGCATTGAACTCGGTTCTTTGCACTTTGAAACAGGTGACAGAGCCACTGAACTAAATCCCCAGCCCTGATATCCTTCTTTATTATTACAGTGGTCTTCTGACTTAACAAACTCAATTTGTTCTAGAGGGCCAGTTGTAACTCAGCTTGGTCAATGAAGGCCCAGGCTCCTGTGCACAATCTTCAAAGTCTCTCTTCTGTATATAGGCAGATTTTAGTGTCTTTCGAGAGACATTGGCCCAGTATTTCTCAATTAGCCTCACACAAGAAAGGTTGTAATCTTCCTTCCAGAATTCCTTAAGGGCTAAATCTGTATCAGTCCATCTGGAAGAACAACCAACCAGCATTCAGGTTGTAACTCAAGACTTTGTTCATAAGTTAAAACTGAAATTCTAATAATAAACCAAGTTGTTTGTATGTCAAGGCCAGTCGTAACTTGAGGGTCCACTATTTTATGTTTTTTTTTTTTTTTTTTTTTTTTTGTTTTTAAGC
>NW_022900926.1:26058614-26080872 GCF_012274545.1 Fukomys damarensis | reverse complement strand
TTTTTTTTTTTTTTTTTTTTTGCAGTGCTAAGGATTGAACCCAGGGCCTTTGCACATGCTCGGCAAGGGGTTTACCACTGAGCTACATCCCCAGCCTTTTTTTATTTTTATCTTGTTAAAAATTTGAGACAAGATTTTTGCCAAGTTGCCCAGGCTACCCTTGAATTTGTAATCTACATGCCTCAGACTCCTGAGTAACTGAGATTACAGGCAGGCATCATCATGCTTGGCTCTTTTATTCTTTTCTTTCTTCCTTTCCCTGCCACCCCTCCCATGACTGATCTTATTTTTAATTTTTTTGGTATCGGGGATTGAACTCGGGTCCTTGTGCTTGTGAGGCAGGTAGCGAACTGATCTGATTAATAGGAACTTTCGTTCCATATAAGATAATGGAATTAATAGCTCATACTTCTTCAGGACTTAATTATATGTTTAGTGATAAGCCCGGAGAGGGAGAAGATAGAGATGAAGAAGAGGATCTGATAGACACAGCCTCAGAATCCCAGGTCCATAGGGAGAAAATAGAGGAAGTTGAGAAAGAAGAGGGAAGAGAAAACCAGCAGAGATTACCTGCTGAGAGCATATGGAAATTTGCTCTTTAAAATCCTTCACAGCACTCTGAGATAGATTTTATCATAGTCATTTTACAGGTAAGAAAGCTAAGACGTTGAGTGGCTAAATAATGCAGCTCCAGCTACACCAGAAGTAGGAAGTGATGGAGCTGAATTCACAGGCAATCAGCTTCTAGATTCTACTTCACAACCACTGCTGCTTTTCAAGTTTATAGAGTTGCAGTCAAAACCAGAAACGTGACAGTTTATATAACTTTACCTAGTAGATACACAGTTCTCATTATGTATTTATTTTTGATCTGCTGAGAAGCAATTGGTACATGGTTAATATATTAACAAAGAATTTATGGACTTCAGTTTATGAGAAACTCTTGACCTGGCTTTAGGAATGTGGTCCAACCTTGTTATCTACCCTTTGGAGAAAATAGAGGACCTGCTTCCTGAGCAGAACCCAGATCCTTGCTAGAACTTGACCAAGTCTCTTGCCTAGGAGGTTAGAATGTTTTCCATTGCACTGTGATGCCCCTGGAATGTATGTTCTTTATATAGATGTGGAGTAAATGAAAGTCTAGTTGAAATAAATATGTAAGATGCTAAAAATAACCTCATCAGCATCAAGGATAACGTTAGGTAGGTGCATCCAGTATCTTTATCTGGCTTGGCCTTGGCAGGCTTTCACTTTGCTAGCCGTAACTTTATTCTTGGTTGGTTTCCTCTTCCCTCTTGACTCTTCTCATACTCTGCTGATTCCTTTGCCTGATGTGGGATGTTGAGGTTCTGTAGAGTTTATTAATCGACCCTTTTCTTCTAACTTCATTCTCTCCCTTGCTGAATTCATCTTATTTTGTGGCTAACTCACCTTTATGTTATTGACTCTTAAGTTAGTATCTCCAGTGCAAACTTCTTGAGGTTCAGAGTCAAGTATTCAGCTACTTTTTGACCCTGCCATTTGGATGTCTCCCAGTCATTATAAATTTAGCGTGCCAAATGGAACCTATTCCAGAACCCTCTGTAGATGTTACAGCAACTTCCTAATGCATCTCATTCTTTTTAGGCTCAGTTATGGGCCCCACAAACTGGGAATTATTCACAGTAATGCTAGCTGGTACTTACTGAAAGTTTATTATGTTCCAAGTACTGCCTTTGAAGCACTACATGGAGTAACACAAATTATTTAGTCCTAACAATAGCATCACGAGGATGATGGTGATATAGTAATGCGAATTATTGTCAGTTATATATAGCTCCTTGTGCATACCAGGCACTGTTTTAAGCATATTAGAAATACTCACTCATTGAATTCTCAACAACAAATCCATGAGGTAAAAATTATATTCTCTAATGGACAGATAGGAAAATTGAACCAGATTCAGTTACTTGCATTAGGTCCCTCAACTAGTATGTAGTAAAGCTCTGAATATACTCTTGGCAGAGACTGAGTGTGACTATTACTGTGTCTATATGGTTATCTGAATTCCTTTCTTTCTTCTTGCAGTACTAGAGATTAATCCTAGGGGGTTCTTCTTTGTGTGTGTTTGGTACCAAGGATTGAACTAAGGGCCCTTGTGTTTGAGAGGCAGGCGGTGGAACTGAGCCAAATCCCCACCCCCCAGGTTAAATTTTAGACTGCATTAGAATCCTAACTTTTCTCAGTTGAAAAATGTGTTGTGAGTTCCCTAAGAGCTGAATCTTTTGTATCCTGTGGCACAACCCATCCCTAGGTTATGGATTACTTGTACCCTTCTGCCACTTTCTGGAATCTTGAGCTAGTAAGAGTCCCAAAACAATAGCAATTGCCGTTTTGTTGCTCTTTGCTAGTCTCACCTGTCTTCCTCCCATGCCATGGTACTTGCATTTTGGGAGAGGTAGAATGCTGCTGCTTAATTCCTGGCAACTCTGATAGTTCTGTGGGTGCTGGGAGGAAGTGGCCTTGGGAGCTTGCATGGGTGTGGAGGAGTTAAGCCTCAAAATGTCTGGCCACTTCCCTGCCTGGGAGAGGCCTTTGGATAAGGCAACATTAAAGCCCAGATCAAACTCTCACCAACTCAGATCCTCTTCAGTTGCAAATTGAATAATTTGCAAATTGAACACCAAGCCTAGCCATCTCTACAGTCACAGTCCTAGCCATGATTTCTGTAGCTTTCTCCACGCCTGCCCTAACCCATTGCAACTCTGTATCCCAAGAGATTTTTCTGAAAACACCTTGACCTACAACTACTATCTTAATGGCAAGTTTTTTTTTACTTTTTTCAGCAACCCAACCTAGAATGTGGTTCAAGAAAGTATGTCTTGTGAAAAATTCTGTAGTAAGCACAAATAATTTGGGCTAATGGTGGTAAATAGGCAGTAACTTTTAGCAAATTAGGATCTTGTTTGTAGTTCATTTGCAGAAAGCAATAAATCATCAGTTCATTTAAGACCTTGTAACTTCCAAAGAAGTGTCATTCTGTGAGAGTGGGCCCCTGCTATGAGATATAGGAGTGTGTAGTTCACACATACTTTCCAAATTGGAGCACATTTTCTTTTACTGAGCAGGAGTAATGATTGTAATAAAGTAGAGAGATTTTTCCTCTAAAGCACCAAAAAACAATATGTAATTGACAGTGGAAGAGTAAATGTGACCTTAACTAATGATAATTTCAAGTGTTCTCTGGTCCTGAGCTCATAACTTATACAGGTAACAGTAAATCAATATAGATGCTGTCAAGTTAGTACATTTATGCCGTAAAATCCCTTCGTTTATGTTTTTGGAAGAATTAGGAAGCAGTAGTACAGAGCAGCATTCCTTCTCTGCAAGCCTACCTAAGTGTTCCTATTATGCATCCAGACAGGGCCTTACTTATGGTCTACACATGTTGATTTGCCAGGCTTTTACCTGTCCTGAATGTTCGTTTACTTTTTTTTTTTTCAGCTTTAATTGAGTTTATTGGTACATTTTAGGGATACAGTACAGTTACATTCAGATCTTGTACCTCTATATGACAAGTCTTGGTTCTCATTTTTTCCCCTTGTCCCTGCCCTCCCTTCACCCCCTCCTCCCCTCCCCATCACAACCACTTTATTTCCATCTTTTCATTATCTCACATTTTTTTCTTTTCCCTTTTTTACTCTTCCCCTACCCGTCCCACCTTCCCTACGTCTTTAGCTCCTTTTTTCCCATTTCTCAATGTCGTAATCTTATTAGGATCTTCTGTATTATTGCAGATTATTCATACCAGAGAAACTATTCAGTATTTATACATGTGTGCCTTATTTAGTTCACTTAGGAGTATATCTTCAATATGTATCCATTTTCCTATGAATGAATCTATTTTCTCATTTTTTATGGCTGAGTAATATTCCATTTTATTGTTCGTTCACTTTTAATGACCCCTCAGGAAGTTGGAGAAATTTTTTTTGCTTCCTTTCTTGCTCTCTTCCTCCTTTCTTGCACCTGTCTTTTCAAAATGGGAGTCTTATTCTGTTGCCTAGGCTGAACTCACATTCCTTGGCTCAATTGATCTTCCTGCCTCAGCTTTCTCAGCTGGGATCATTACAGAGTATTGGAGAAAGTACTCTTGCATTATAGCTCACATACAGTGTGGGGTAAACTGACTTTTTTTTGGTACTGGGGATTGAACTTGGGACCTTACTCTTGCGGTGTCACCACTGAGCTAAATCCCCAGCCCTAAAGTTACTTTTGTAAAGTAGCCTGTGTAGTATTAATAGTATTTATGACATTACTTTTTTAGAAATATTTATTTTTTTTTTCCTTTTTCTTTTTTTGAGGCAATGTCTCAGTATGTAGTTCAGGTTGGTCTTTATGTAGCTCAAACTGTCCTTGAACTTGGGGCAATCCTTTCACCTCAGCTTCCAAGTGCTGAGATTATAGGCATGCACCACCACACCTGGTTAAATATTTACTCAGTTTTGAATAAAAGACTTTCATCTTGTAGTATGTAGATTAATGGGGAAAATTTATATTAGAGTCAGCAGGGTCCTTGGCCATACTGGTAATCCAGCCTTCGTCCTGCCCTGCCCTGCCCTGCCCCGCCCCAGCTATTGGGGAAGAAGTTAGTACAAGTTGTGTGGGTAGGTGTCTCCTCTTTAGTGTCACACTAGTCTTGGTTACTCTTGACTTTTTGGTGGCCTAGAATCTTAACTTTGGCTTTTGTGTGGAAACTCTGCATTTAAAATATCAGATCTTAAAAAAAAAATCAGATCTTATAATACTAGGATGCTTTAGGCTATAGAGTGTTTACTTCAGTGCAAATATCCTAAAACTAGTCCTTCCTGCAGCAGCTTGTGGCATCTAGATACCAGAAATACTCCTTTTTCTAACAGGAGTAATCTTTGTGGTCTTCCTGGGCCATTTTAAGTTTGGCTTGAGACAGTTTTATTTTCTTCACTCAGAGACCATCACATGAACTCCCATCATCTAATCCCTGGAATTCTTTCCACTTCCTTTTATATTGTGGCCTGCTGTACCAAAGCCCACGCAGGAGGCAAAAGTTGATGTGGATCCTTTCCTTTTGTGCTAAATTTATCGTCACAGATGTAGAATGACAGAACTATGTGAAATCTTAAATCTGATGCTTGTCAGTCAAAAGGACTATTGTTTTTATGGTTTAGATGAAGTGTTGGGGAAGGTAAAGACTTGCATTTTGGGGCCGGGGTTTTAACTCAGTGGCACCACACCAGCTTTGCAAGTGCTAGGTCCTGAGTTCAAACCCCAGTACTGGAAAAAAAAACAACTCGCATTTTAAGTTTCTTTGCAGCTCCTAAAGGAGTCACACTATACTATATAGTACAATGAGCTGTTTTGACAGTACAAAAAAGAACAACTGTTGCACTGTATGTTTTCCTTCATTTGTTTTTGCATAATGTTGGAAAATTATTTAGAGATGAGATACAGGGGGAAAAACAGTTTTTGGTCATATGCTTTAAATGTAAAATGATTTAGTGCGCTTTCTCTCTTCCTTTCTCCTTTCCCCTTTCCCCTTTCCCCTCCCCTCCCCTCCCCTCCCCTCTGTCTCTCTTTCAGTGCTATGGATTGAACCAGGAGTAACACCTACCTATCTTAAAAAAAAATTGAAATAGAGTCTTAAGTTACCTAGTTGCCTAGGCTGAGCTCAAACTTGGAATGCTCCTCCAGCCTTCCAAAATGCTAGGCTTATAGGTGTGTGTCACCGTACCCAGCATAATATAGTATTTTCCACAAGGTGGTTTTATTATTAGAACTAGAAGATTGTCATTATACTTCATTTGATCAAATTGATTGAAATCTTTCTTTCTTTTATTTGTTTATTTATTTATTTTGCAGTACTGGGGATCAAACTCAGGACCTTGCACTTGCAAGGTAGGCAGCGGTACCACTGAGCCAAATCCCCAGCCCCACTTATTTATTTCTGTGTATGTAGTTTTTTTCCCCCCCTGGTGAGCTCTATCCCTAGTCCTTATTTTTTATTTTTGAGACAGGGTCTCTAGCTAAGTGATTAAATTGCCCAAGCTGGCCTGGAATTTATGATCCTCCTGCGTTAGCTTCCCTTAGTCCTGGGGTTACAAGTGTGTGCCACCACATCTAGTTTGTAGGTACTTGGATGTATTATATCCCTCGAAAAAGAATGCAAGTTTTCTTCCTGTGTTTTTCTCTTTTTTTTGGTCTGTGATGTCAGCTGAGATTGTAAGTACAATGAAATGAAACTGAAAGGATGGGAACAGATTATTCTCCCATTTTTCTAGATCTTTGAGTTGCACATAGGCTCTGGGACTCATAACCGCACACTTGTTTAACCTGCCTGAGAAGTTCAGCGGCCTTCCCACCTCTGAGACTCTCAGTTACTTCAACTTTGTTGGTGTATCCATACTCCATTATCACAGTGCAAAACCAGTCAGTGACTTTGGAGCACAGCCTATAAAGAACCCAGCATTGCCACTCTTTTTGGCATTGTTGACATTCATAGCCACTATCATGATAGCATAGAAGGATGATAGAAAGACTGAAGTGCTTAAATTTAAATGTTCATGCTTACACCTTTCCCGGAAATACTTGAATGTTACTTTGATAACATCTTTTGTCTGATTTGAATTTTTGTATTATTGATTTAGAAAAACAGTTGCTCTGACTGTAGTAAGATTTTTTTCCTTAATAATTTTACTTACTCTGTTATTTTATTTTTAATAAATTTCTGTAAGTAGTCTTCTAAAGGACCTTTCAGGCATAACACTGAAAGTGAGGAGATTCAGAGATAAATCATAATCTCTGTAGTTCAAGAGATTGCCTGGGTGAAATTAACATTCCTTTTACATAGACTTCCTGTGAACCCGAAATACTTACTAGCCATCGTTTCTGTTAATGTCGAACAATTGTTCGGCATAATCATTACTGTAGAATAATTGTTCAGAATTTCACTCATATATGTTTTCTACCATCTAGTTGAAATTTAAAAAACATACTGTTAAATTTATGTGTAAACTTCATTGATTCCTCTCCCTGATTTTAGCTCCATGATTTAAAGAAGATACTTTTTTTTAACCTTCACTGTCATATTCTGATATTAATGTCATGCGAAATAATACTAGGCTTGGCACTAGAAGCCTGGTATCAGTATGCATTCATGAAGAAAATCTTCCACATGTGGCTTAATGATAGAAAAATTGCTTAATTTCAGATAATTATGTTGAAAGAAAGAAAAAGAAAAGAGTGCCATCTCCATTTCCTCAGCCAGTCTTTGACAGTAGCATAAGGGGAAAAGTATCCTAGTCCTGTCTCCTCTTTCCTTGTGGTAACAGTGCTTCTATTTCTTTTTTTGTTTTTTGTTTCATGCATTAAAATACACATATATTTTAATAGTTATCAGTTTCCAAATCTTGTTGGGATGTCCACAGGCATTTTAAAAAATTTTTTTATTGAGTTTATTGGTACAATCTAGGTATACAATACAATTACATTTATTATTGGGAGCCTGTACCTTTACATGACAGGTCTTGATTCTCATTTTTTCCCCTTGTCCCTGCCCTCCCTTCACCACCTCCTCCCATCCCCATTTACACACATTTTATTTCCATTTTTTCAGTTTCTCATATTTTTTTCCTCTCCCTTATTAACTTTCCCCCACCCTTCCCACTTTCCCTACACCTTTAGCCCTTTACTTCCTATTTTACATTATTAATTATCTCATTAGGATCTTGTGCACCGTTATAGTTTATCACACCCGAGAAACTATTTGGTATTTCAGTTAAAGAAATCTCTGTATGAACATCAAAAATAGGGAATCCTAAAATAAAACTAAAAAGGAAAGTAAAAGAGAAAAGGCAATGATGTAAAATTAAAATAATCCTTAATTCTGAAGATGAAAATGGTCCTTGAACATATTTAAGTTGCTTCTTGCTCTTGTAGTCTTATTCTCTTTTTTTCATTTTTTAGAGAATACTTTTTAGTTTCTGTAATCAAACCCACGTAGATATGACCTTACATATTTAATACAGTGCATTACCCCTGTAGAAATGGGAAAAAAAATTAACTTTCTAGACCAATATGTCTGTCCACTTCTGTACAATGTCAACTCAACACAGTAAATTGGGATAACTTTTTCCAAAGTCGACAGCACAGTTAAAGTTTCCAAAAATTCAAATTATATACATGTATATGTGTATATATATTTATATAAAAAGACCAATGATAGCAGTATGTTATGCATCAATAGTGGCAACAGCTTTTCCAGGTTCTGTAGTCATCTGAACAAAATTATAGACATTCAGCACACTCCATACAGTAAATTGGGATAACTTTTTCCAAAGTCGACAGCACAGTTAAAGTTTCCAAAAATTCAAATTATATACATGTATATGTGTATATATATTTATATAAAAAGACCAATGATAGCAGTATGTTATGCATCAATAGTGGCAACAGCTTTTCCAGGTTCTGTAGTCATCTGAACAAAATTATAGACATTCAGCACACTCCATACTAACTTAGGATGGGAACTCAGACAATGCTAGGACTCAAGACCCCTGATCTCAGTTAGCTGATGGCTGAATTCCATGACACAGACTGACCTTGGGCTGCAAGGCCCAGATTGAGTTCCCCAACCTTCTGAACGGTTACTTATTAGCATCTTAATCATCATCTGGAGAGAGAACATTCTAGAGTAACATCGTTAAAAATAGCTCTGATAAAGCATGGTCATTACTACGTATCATAAAGCAGATACAAGATATTTTACATTCACAGAGGTATGATACAGTACTGTCCTACATCTATATTACTAGAATCAGTTTTGGTTTGAAATCTACTTTGTCTGCAAATAAGATTGCTACCCCTGCCTTTTTTCTGGGCTCCTGTCACATGGAAAATTGTTTTTCATCCTTTCACTTTCAGTCTATGGACTTCTTTTTTGCACTAGGTGTGTTTCTTGTATACAACATGTTGTTGGATTTTACTTCTTATTCCATTCTGCCAGTCTTTTTCTCTTGATTGGTGAGTTGAGGCCATTGACATTGATGGTTATAACTGATATGAAGTGACTTATTATTGTCCTGTTATGGCCTTTTGTTGACTCTTTTTACTTTTTCACCTTCTTTTAGTTTCTTGCCTTGCCTATTTGATTTGCTCTGTTGGGCCTCATGGTGTTGTTACCTTCATTGTCTTTTTCTAGAATATTGTTTAGAATTCCTTGCAGTGCTGGTTTGGTACTCGTGTAGTTTCTCAGGTGTTCTTTGTCTTGGAAGTATCTTATTTCCCCATCCATTTTGAAAGAGAGTTTTGCAGGATACATCAGTCTAGGTTGGAGTTTCTCTTTTAGTACTTGAAATATCTCATTCCAGGCTCTCCTTGCTCTAAGGGTTTGTGTTGAAAAGTCTGCTGTGATTCTGATGGGCTTTCCTTTGCATGTGATTTGTTTCTTTTCTCTGACTGCTTGTAGTATTTTGTTCTTCTGTTGGGGTTCTGGGATCTTCATTATTATATGTTTAGGTGTAGATTTTTTTTGATTGTTGCTAGTTGGGGTCCTATATACCTCACTTATCTGAATGTCACATCCTTCCCCTCTGTTTGGGAAGTTTTCTGTCATTAATTCTGTGAACAGCTTTTTTAAGTCATTTGTATTTTCTCCTGCTACTTCATGTATTCCTATCAGTCTTATGTTATTCTTCTTTGCATCATCTAGGAGTTGTTGGATCGATTTCTCATGATCCCCTACTGTTTTTAAGAGACCTCTCTTTTCATGGTCACTGACTGCCATCTTATGTTCTATATCTGAGAGTCTCTCTTCGCATTCTTTTATTCTGTTGCACACTCTCAATGGAGTGTTTAATCTCCAGGATATTTGTTTGAATCTGTTTTATGGATACCATTTCTTTCCTATGTTGGGCATTTATTGCTTCCATTTCTTTCCTATGCTGGGCCTTCATGGCTTCTGTCGTGGTGCTAAGCTCATCTATTTTTTTGTCAGTTTCTGTTCTAGAGTCTCGAATCACAACTTTCATTTTGCTCAGCATCTCTATGGTTATCTGGGAAATTATTTCAGTTTTGAATTTTTCTAGAGCTTGATTGACCTGTTTTGTGTTACTTCCTGTGCTTCGATTTTAGGATGTCCTGGTGGTTCACTATTGGCCTTTTCGTCCTCATTTGGCCTACTGTTTGCCATTGGTGAACTGGAAGTCTGTCTTTGTGTCTTGCTTAAGTGTTTTCTCATTTTCATTTTTGTTGTTGGATTGTTCTTGGTTTAATCTCTGGGTTATCATCCAAATCTTCCTGATATAGTTGCACCCTAGCTTCTGGGTCTCTTAACGACCCACAGACATTCTCATCTCCATAACATCAGAGAAAACAGCTCATCAAATCAACCACAATCCTTTATGCCAACCAGCAGCACAATATGATCAAGCACAACTTGGAGACTGACCACCTGTGGTAGTCACTAGTCTATCACCCTTAAACCATTTGAATTAAATTGAAATCAAGAAGCAGTCCAGAACATGTCTGTAGTGAACAAACTTTTCAATATAGTATATTTACCACTTAGGATGGGAACTCAGACAATGCTAGGACTCAAGACCCCTGATCTCAGTTAGCTGATGGCTGAATTCCATGACACAGACTGACCTTGGGCTGCAAGACCAGATTGAGTTCCCCAACCTTCTGAACGGTTGAACTCCACACTGTCCTAGTACAGGTTTCCCACGCCCTTTATTTAAAGATATGCAGTATTCGGAACTCAGAAAAATACCCTCTATGACCACCTCTGCCTCTGCAGAATGGGTCCAAAGACTGGCTCAAACAGGAGGTCTGAGTGCGAGCGTGTGTGCCCCGGGGGGGCGTGGTGCGGGCTTCTGGAGCAATGGCGGCTCCGGGTGGGGGAAGTTGTGGCTATCCTTCCCTCCGTGGATGGCAGCCCTCCTGGTGCCTGAGCGATGTTGGCTCCCAGTGGGGGAAGCTCCATAGGCATTTTTTGTTAATTATCTTCCTGAGACTTCCAGTTTCTTTTATTTTTTAAATTAATTTCATTGGTACCTTTGAAGTATACAGTATAATGACATTCATCATTGGAAATTTGTACCTTTAGATAATCTATCTTGGTTCTTATTTTTTCCCCATTCCCCTGCCCTCCCTTCAATTCCTCCACCTCTCCCGATTTACAAAGACTTTGTTTTCCTATTTCTTACTGAGATACACAGCAGACCTATGCTCATCCAAGAAGTTCTCAAAGCAGCAGAAAGCTGTAGACACTTGACATGCTTTTTGCTTGGAATGCAATATGTGAACTCCTCTTCTTGGAAAGTCATTTCTTGAACCAGGGTGCTTATATTTCAGAATGATGCCATGAAATGAGCTGATGCTTCTTTTTTTTTTTTTTCAGCTTTAATTGAGTTTATTGGTACATTTTAGGGATACAGTACAGTTACATTCATTGTTGGGATATTGTACCTCTACATGACAAGTCTTGATTCTCATTTTTTCCCCTTACCTCTGCCCTCCCTTCAGCCCCTCCTCCCTTCCCCATCTACAAACACTTTATTTTCATCTTTTCATTCTCTCACATTTTTTTCTTTTCCCTTTTTACTCTTCCCCTAAGTGATGCTTCTTTTTGATCAGGCTGAGTGTGATGCTAAACCATATAGCTAGGTAAGAGATGCATCATGGTCAGTGTGAGGGTTTGACTTTCTCAAAAACTGGGGGAGTCAAAATCGGCAGTTTGATAAGAAAGTTACGTTTTCCTCATATATTCTGTCTGTTTCCTTTTATTTATCAACTTGAGTGTGGGGTCTTGATGTAAATTTTAATTAGGAATGTAGTATAACATTGATCTTACTATGGTAGGAAGACCAATATAATACTGAATACATTTAAAGGAAAAGGAAATCTTACATATCATAAAGTGAGTAACTGAAGCCATGCCAACTACATGATGTGTTTCCTTCCTTCCTTCCTCTTCCTTCCTTCCATCCATCCATCCATCCATCCATCCTTTCCTTTCTTCCTTCTGTCCATCCATCCCAACTTGTCACCTTTTTCCTCCCTGGTTAGAGTAATCTGGTTTTCTTCATCAGGAATCCATTTGCTTAGTTTTGGAAACAGATGGCTGCTGAATATAGATTTCATTTTTATTAGATCAGTTTCTTATACAGTTTTTCTTTAAAATTAAAAACTGCTTCACAACAAAGGGGAAAACTGATTAGGAGGAGCCTTTACACAATTTGATTTCCACCTTAAATGAAGCCTGGCTTCAGTACCTCAGTGCTATTGAAACTGTTGGCTTCAAGCACAGAACTGAAAACTTGGTTCTTCTTAAGGAGGTCACCATCACTGGGTGATTAATTAAAGGTAGAATTTCATATTTGGGGCCCTGATTCAGCTTCAGGTTTGCAGGAGATAATCTTACATTCTAATGGTAATTGAAAGATACACTTATCTTGCAATTCACATTTTAACTGTTTAAATTGAGAGAAAGACTCACTTGCCATCTAAATTAGAAAGTAAAGGCTGACATTAATCAGATTTTTCCCACCACTTAACACAGTGCCTGGATGTCCCACACTCAAATGTTTGTGTTTGTACAGCAAATGAACTAGGCAAATGGGTGGGTAAATAAGTTTGTTAGTCTTTATTTTAAAACATACTATGTTAAAGAGGAAATGAATAGCAGATGTGTTATGTTAAATCTGAAGAAAAATGGCCAGGTTGAGCTGTGATAGCTTGGAAGTCGTCTGAGAAGGATGTTCAAAAAGACAAGAGAAAGAAAGAGTATCACATTTGTTTCTGTTTGTTTTATTGGTATCTGAGATGTATTTCAGACTTGGGATTCCTTAGAATATATAACTCACTTGTTAAATAGTTTGAGAGCCATGACTTATAAAAAGATTTAGAAGGACACGTTTTCTTGTCTGTGCTACCCATAGCACATTTTAGAATACATTAGCTAGCCCTCACAAAACTATTTTCTGCTAGTTACCTGTTAAAGTTTCATTTATGTTTGCTATAGGAAGTAATTGTGAATCCTGAATCCTGTTTCTACACTTTGTTATAGCCATTATTATGTTATTATGTTATGGCTCACCTGTACTGCTTCATTGGTAATTTTTTTCCCCCTCAAAATTAAAAGTAGGGAAAATGTTGTTTTTCTGGGGTAAGTACATGGTTTCCTTACTTCTGATAACAAAATTTACTAAGCCATTCTGATTCACCCTTTTCCCTGATTGCAAGAACACTTACACCTGCGTTTTTTATACTTAGTATTAACATTTTTACTTCTTTCCCTTCTGTTTTTCCTTTAAAAGTTATTATAAGTAGTGTTTAATTTTTATGTGCTTTTAATAAAGTGGTGTGTATACTTCTAAAGAGAGTCCCCCCCGCCTTTTTGGTACTGGCAATCAAACTCAGGACCTTGTGCTTAAAATCCTTTTTGAGGTGAGCATTAGGGCACTCACCTGTGATCCCAGCAGTCTGAGAGCTGAGTTAGAAGGATTTCAAGTTTGAGCCTAGTCTGGGTAACCTCACAATACCCTGTCTCTAAATAAAAGAGGGCTGGAGATGTAGATCAGTGCAGAGACCCTAGCTAGGTTCAATCCCCAGTACTACTTACCTCAAAAAAAAAAAAAAAAAAGGTTCTTTTTGTGTGTGTGTGGTGCTGGGGATTGAATTTAGGACCTCATGCATGCTAAGCAAGCTCTCTGCTGCTGTGCTTCAGCCTCAGCCTTTGAGTCATGTTTTAATACAGATAGGTTGCTTTAAACATCAGTGTATATCATTATTCATTAAGTATTTGCCTTGAGTTTATTCTTGTTGTTCTGGAACCTTTTCCACTAACTTCGGTTGATTTTTCTTTCTTGTTTTAGTTTTGGACCAAGGTATGTATCTCCAAGTTTAGGTATACAGGGGACACTAGCTTGAGGAAAATAGAAGTTTCAGAAGAAACAGCTCTGAAAGCTAAGCCTTTGATTGGTTAATATGAATCCTCTCTGGAAGCTTAGATGATATAAACCATTGCTTGAGCCCAAAACTCATGTTCATTATCTCTAGCTATACTTGCAGCCCTTAATTGAAAAGTTGCTTACAGGAAGATGTGAGCCATTTCCTTTTTCTCTACTCTTCAGTGTCTAATATCTTCATAGAGGTGGCAATGTTTTCTTGGAAGAACAGCTACAAGATTGAAATTCTGTAGTTAATTTTCTCATGTTTGTACATCTTCCTAGGACACACAATAATGAATCAACTGAATTTTTGAGGATATGTTTCATTTTTGTCATTATTATCCTCATGATACTCATGCAAGGGATCCTCTAGTACCCCTCTCCTCTCCCCTCCTCTCCCCTCCTCTCCCCTCCTCTCCCCTCCTCTCACTGAATCCCTTCTCTTTTTGCAGTGGTAGGGATTAAACCCAGGGACTTTTGCATTGAGCTATGTGCCCAGCCCTTTTTTATTTTGTTATAGGGACCTTGCTAAGTTGCTAAATTGCCTGAACTGGACTCAAACTTTGTAGTCCTCCTGCCTCAGCCTCCCAGACTACTGGGATTACATGTGTGGGCCATTGCTTTTGGCCACACTTGCTTTCTTTTTGTATCTTTTAAATTTCTTTTAATTTAAATTTTTTTTTCTTTTTCATTTATTTCACTTGTACCAAACACATCTCAGTTTTTTTTCTTTTTGTTCTCTACCCCTGTGTTCACCCTCTGCTCCTTCCAACTCTTGGTTCCCTTCCCATTTGCAAAAGCTCTATTTATGTGTTTTTTCCCCTCCCCTTCCTCATCTCTTATTCCTCTTCCCATTTAAAAAATCTTCCTAATTACTATTATTTCTTTTATTTTGCTCTTTAGTTGTATTTTGGATTTCTTATATAAGAGAAACCATGCAGCATTTGAGCTGTATGTCTGATTTATTTCACTAAATATATTTTCTTTTTTGTTTTTGTTTGGATATATTTTCAGGGTGCATCCATTTACCTACAACACCTCAAGTTTATTGTTTTTTATGGCAGAGTAGTGATCCACTGAGTATAAATATCATATTTTCTTTGTCTATTCATCTGTTGATGGATATTATAGGCCATTTTTATGATTTAGCTATTGTAAATTGTACAGCTGTAAACAGGTATGCATGTGTCACTGTAGTATGATGACTTTAACTCTTTTGGTAATATAACTAGAACAGAAATAGCTGGGTCAGATGGGATTTCTAGTTTTAGTTTTTGAGGAATCTTCATACTGATTTTTATAGTGGTGTACTAATTTGCATTCCCACCAACAATATGGAAGAGTTCCTTTTACCCACAGCCTCGCCAGCATTTATTATTGTTTGATTTCTTGATGATATCCATTCTTTCTGAACTGATAGAATTTCAGTGTGTTCTAATTTGAATTTCTCTAATGGCCACTGATGTTGAACATTTCTTCATGTATTTATTGGCCTTGATTGGGTCTTTGAAGGGACTAATGTTTTTGAGTTTTTAAAAATATAGTCTAGGGGCTAGGGATTTAGCTCAGTGGTGCTGCCACCTGCCTCACAAATGCAAGGACCCAAGTTCAATCCCCGCCCCCCCAATATATATATATATATATATATATATATTTTTTTTTTTTCTTCTAGATATTAGTCTTCTGAGGAACAGCTGGCATTTTTTTCTTTTTTATTCTGTAGATTATTTCTTCACTCTGTTGATTATTTCCTTTGCTGTGCAAAGGAGCAGAGAAAAAGAAAATGGCTCAAATCTTCCTGTAAGCAACATTTCAATTAAGGGCTACAAGTATAGCTAGAGATAATGATCATGAGTTTTGGGCTCAAGCAGTGGTTTTAATTTGATGTGTATCCATTTGGTGATTCTCAGTATTATTTCTTGTGCCTTTGGGGTTCTGTTCAGAACCCCTTGCCTGTGCTTGTGTCTTCAAAATTTTACCTATTTTATCTTCCAACAGAGTAAATGTTTCTGCTTTTGCATTTAGATCTTTAATCCATTTTTATTTAAGTTTAGTACATGGTGAGATATATGAGTCTAGACTCAATCTTCTGTATGTGGGTAGCCAGTTTTCCCAGGACCAATTATATTATTAAGGAATCTGTCTTTTCTCCAGTGTATATGGTTTTTTTGTTTTGTTTGATTTGGTACTCAGGATCTTGCATTTGTGAGGCAGGCTTAGTGCCACTGAGCTAAGTCCTTGGCCCTGAAGTGTTTTTGTCAAAGATCACATAGCTGGATATGCCTGGGGTTGTTTTTGCACCCTCTGTTCTGTTCCACATATCCCATGTCATTTTCTGTGCCATTACCATCATGTTTTTATAACTGTAGCTTTGTAATATAATTTCAGATCTCAGATTGTAATGCCTCTTGCTTTGCTTTTATTACCCAGAATCTCTTTTGCTATTGTGGATCTCTTCTGGTTCCATATGAATTTTAGCATTGTTTTCTCTAGTTCTATGAGAAATGCTGTTGTTGTGATTGGGATTGCATTAAATCTGTATATACTAAGTCCCCAACTTAGGAACATTCGAGTTGTGAACTTTCACAAGTGTACTGTATAAGACTCACAGGTGAACTGTGTAAGACTAACTTTGTTTGATTATGAATGAATCCAACATAAGAATGTTCTCCTGGAACAGAACTCATTCATAAGTCATGGATGTAATGTATCAGTTTTAGAAGTCCTGTATGGCCATTTTGATAATATTCATCCTGCCTATCCAGGAACAGGGAATATCTTGCTATATTCTGCTATCTTCTTTGATCTCCTTTTTCAGAATGATATAATTTTCATTGAGAGATCTTTAACTTCTTTGGTAGGTTAATTCATAGGTATTTTAATTTTTCTCAGTGCTGTTATGAATTTTTTTTCCTGATTTCTTTTTCAGTGAGTTCATTATTTGATTTTTGTGTATTGATTTTTGTATCCTGCTGCATTGCTGAATTTGGTTATTCTAGGAGTCTTTGGGTGGAGGTTTTTGGGTCTTTTAAGTAGAGGACCATGTCATCTGCAAGTAATAGTACTTTAACTTCATTCTTTCCCATAAATATTCCTTTTATTTCTTTCTCTTGATTGATTGCTCTGGCTAATGTTTCAAGGACAGGGTCAAACAGGAGTGGTTATAGTGGACATCCTTGTCCTGTTCCTGATTTTAGAGGGAAAGCTTTCAGTTTTTTCCCATTTAATACGATGTTGGCAGTAGGTTGTCACAATGGCTTTTATCAGATTGAAATAAAATCCTTCTGTATCTATTTTCCTGAGAGTTTTTAATAATGAATTGATGTTGGATTTTGCCAAAGGCTTTTTTGGTATCAATTGAGATAATGTTTGTGGAGTGGGAATAATATCTGTCGCATAGGAGTGCTGACCACAGAATGTTACCACAAATGTATTTGTTCTTTCTTCTCTGTCTCCCTTAATGTATACTGATAGTATAGAAACTCAGCTGTTTTGCTTTACAAGCTGAATGCTTTTCTGCTGCTAGTACAATTCCTTCAGATCTTTGGTTGTTCAAGTTGAAAGAATTCCATTCTTTCAGTCTTCATGGTTCTTTGGTGATTTCATGTATGTGAGTTTTACCTTTGTAACAGCTATGAACTGAAGTTCAAGGACAAGATCTTGTCTTTTTATATTAACTTTATATTACCGTTTGGGGACTGGTCACTTGGTAGATTTTTAAAGTAATATTTAGTGATGTTCGATTAGGCATAGTGCTGCTGTTATAATGAGGTAAAAATATTTTTTCCAAAGTCATTATGTGAAAGTTTTGGCTAAGTAAGGAAAGTATTTTTGCTGGCTATTTATAATACAAACACCAGTATTTTTTCAGTCCTTGGTTCAGTCAGTGATTTTCTACCTGGCTTCCTGCTGCAGCAGCTTCCCTCCATCCAGGCTTTCTCCTTCCATTGCCAGACCTATTTATGAGAGCTACTCACCATACCAGGACTTTGTGTGTCCTGGGTATTGTTGAATAGCCTGCAACCACTTCTGTCTAGTCTAGAATTACAGAGGCAGCCACTTGCATGAGCAGTGGTCCTGCAGTTAGCTTTGTTTCCCTGCTGTTCTGTCCTGCTCTGCCCTCTGGCCTAGATGGACAGTCTGGGCGTGTGTTCTGTCTTTTCCGCTCATCTGTTGGCCATGGGTCAACCACTTCTGCTTACCATCAGAACCAGAAGGGGTACACTTGGAACTCATTCCTCCCATAGAACCCAGCTGTGGCTGGGCTGAAGCCAGCCAGGCCTGTGTTTAGTTGCTGGCTGCATTTCAGCTATCCATTTGAGCCCTTTCTATGTGAAAAACATGAAAATGTCAGGGGATTATTTTTGCCAGTAAAAAAAAAAAAAAAATGGCAGCAGATGTGAAAACAGATTTACTCATCATGATGTAAATTGGTGGTTTGTTTTCATTTCAGTTTAACAATATATAGAGGTATTCATGAAAATATTTGGCTATAAAAATTATGAAAATTACAAACTACTATTTTCTGTTACCATTCATTCAATTTAGTTTCTTTAGAAAAAAACTTTGTTGGGCATGGTGGCACATACCTGTAATCCCAGCACTCAGGAAGCTGAGGCAGGAGGATTACTGCAAGTTTGAGGCCAGCCTGGGCTACATTGCGAGTTTAATGCCTGCCTGAACTATATAGCAAGACCCTATCTCAAATGCACCCCGCCCCAAAAAGAAAAACTTGAATCTGTAACTTTAAAAAATTACTGCTAGCCAAATGTGGTGTTGTGCTCTTATAATCCTAGCACTCAGGAGGTTGAGGTGGGAGGATTGCTGCAAGTTTGAGGCTACCACAGGCTACATAGTGAATTCAAGGCCAGCCTAAAACTACATAGACTTGCTAGAGAGCAGGACATTTTTGAGCTGGAACTTTCTCTGTGGTAACGATGAAAGAGCAGTGAGCAGCAGATGTAGAAGCCACAGCAGATTTAAAAATGGGTGAAGAATTTTGCACAAAAGTTCACTGTGGAGAAGTGAGGCAAGCACAAGACTGTCCCAAATCTCCATGGTCTATTTGGGTGGAAGACAGGTCAGGCTGTTGGATTCTCTTACACAGATGCCAACAAGAACAAAGGGATCACCTGGGGAGAAGAGGATACATTGATGGAGTACTTGGAGAACCCCAAGAAGTACATCCTTGGAACAAAAATGATCTTTGCTGGCATTAAGAAGGGAGAAAGGGCAGAATTAATAGCTTACCCAAAAAAGCTACTAATGAGTAATAGTTACTGCCTTATTTATTACAGAACAGAAATGTCTGAGGGCTCTTTTATGTGTACCATAATTTAATAGATCTCATACACCAGAATTCAGATCATGAGTTACTGACAGCATATTTTTGTTGGACAGTCCTGATTTAAGTAAAATTGGCTTATAGTTAAGTGGATATCTTTTTTTTTTTAAGTTTTGATAGTAATTCCAGCTCAGTAAATACTATCACTGTTTTCCCTTTGTAAATATATGGTTGGACTTGATTAGTAATGTTCGATTTTTGTCTTTTTAGGATATTTTAAGAAATTGTTTGGAGTTCTGGTTTGGTATTCATGAAGTTTCTCAGGTGTTCTTTGTCATGAAAGTATCTTATTTCCCCATCAGTTTTGAAAGAGAGTTTTGCAGGATACATCAGCCTAGGTTGGAGGTTGTTTTCTTTTAAAGCTTAAAATACCTCACTCCAGGCTCTTCTTGACTTGAGGATTTGTATTGAACAGTGTGTTGTGATTCTGATGGACTTTCTTTTGCATGTGATTTGTTTCTTTAACTGCTTGTAGTAATTTTGTTCTTCTGTTTGGTTTCCAGGATCTTGACTATTACATGTCTAGGTGTAGAATTTTTTTTAAAAATCATAGTTGGAGTCCTATATGTCTCACTTATCTATATGTCATGTTCTTTTGCTTTGTTTTGGAAGTTTTCTATCATTGATTCTGTGAACAGTTTTTTATGTCATTTGTGCATTTTCCTGCTTTTTCGTGGACTCCTGTCAATTTTATTTTATTTTTGTTTGTGTTATCTAGGAGCTGATGGATTGATTTCTCATGGTCCCTTACTATTCTTAAGAAATTTTTCTTTTCATGGTCACTGACTGCCATCCTGTCCTCTATATCTGATACTCTGTCTTCAGATTGGGTCAGTCTGCTATGTATACTTCTAGTAGAGTTTTTAATTTCTGGATATCAGTTTGAATCTGTTTTATGGATACCATTTCTTTCCTATGTTGGGCGTTCATCGTTTCCATTTCTTTCCTGTGCTGAACATTCATGGCTTCCATCATGGTCGTGAACTCATCTTTTTTCAGGGGGGGTTTGAGACAGGGTCTCACTATGTAGTGAGACTGACCTGGAACTCACTATGTAGCCCAGGCTGGTCTCAAACTCACAGCGATCCTCCTGCCTCAGCCTCCCGAGTGCTGGGATTACAGGCGTGTGCCACCACGCCCGGCCAACTCATCTATTTAAAAAAAAATCTGTTTATGTTCTAGAGACACTAATCATGTCTTTAATTTTGCTCATCATCTCTGTAGTAATCTGGGAAATTATTTGTGTTTTGAATATTTCTAGAGCCTCATTCATCTGTTTTGTTACTTCCTGTGCTATCAGTTCAGGTTGTCTAGGTGGTTGATTATCAGATTTTTCCATCTCATTTCCCCAGAATATGCCTTCTGTAAGCTGGAAGACTGTGTCTTGCTTAAATGTATTTTCATTTTTATTATTGTTGTTGATATAGTCCTTTGTTTAATTCCTGGGTTGATACTTTGATATTACTTATTGTAAGTATTTTTGTTGCTTGTATTTAGAACCCATAAAGAATGATTGATTGCTTCTCAGAAGTGTCTTCCAGATATAGCTGGTCTTTAGGTTTTGAGTCACTTAGGGAGTGTTCCTAAGACAGGTTAGGTAAAGGGTCTTTTGTTTATACTCTTGAAAGAATATTTCTTTACTAATATATGATATTGCAGGTTGACATAAAAGAAATACAAATGTTCAAAATAGAAATTATTTTCTATATGATCGTTATAATTGGTAATCATGAAGAAAAACCATGAATATTTTATTTTTAGTCATCAGACCATAAAATTTGATCCATTTTGTTTGCCATATACACTTAAAATGAAAGAAAACATTGTCCTCTTACTTGGTTGAGAATATTCAGTACAAACTCAGAGAGAACTCTATTAATGATTTAATGGTAATGTCTTTTACTGTAATTAATATTTTAAATTTAAACCCTAACTAAATATTTTGATCACCTCTTGAATATTGTGAATAGTGATATATTTGACCTTATTCCTGTCATCTCTTTGTTTTTGCCCTTTTTTTTGGTACTGGGGCTCGAACTCGGGACCTTGCACTTGCGAGGCAGGTGGTGGCACCACTGAGCTAAATCTGTGGACCCTGTTTTTGCCCTTTTTTTCCCCAGAAGAATGTGGCTGAGTTCACCACCTCCTTCCATTTTCCCTCTGTAGTGACTTGGAAGTTGTGTACTTTGTTTATAGCCTTAGCATTCCCCTTTAGATTTTTATCATCTAATGAATATTAGAGCCACCTTTGTGAAGTTATTATGAGGTCCTTAGAGTACTTTAGCTTTGATCATCCTTGTTTTGATCAAACCATCTATTCTTTTAGTTTTGTATTTTTCCTCTCAATAAACACAGCCTAGCAGTGATGGTGAACCTTTTAGAGCTTTCAATGATAGAAACAGCCCCCTGCAGAATGTGTGCTATAGATTTGCCACCACTGACCTAGAGGTTAAGCACACAGGGTATAAACCAGCACCCTGGTTTGAATCCCAGCTCTGCCACCTACCAGCAGAGCACTGTTTGAGAAGGTATTTAACTACCTTGTGTCTCAGTTTTCCTCATGTATAAAATATAGATAATAAAAGGACCTTTCTCATAAGAAATATAGTACCTATACAGGATTTACAACTGTGTCTTAACAGTTAGCAAGTGCTATATAGAAGGATTTGCTTTGTTTTGAACATTGTTTCATTTTTCCTATATGTTTAGCACCCCCCCTTTTTTTTCTTCTTACTGAGTTTATTGGTACAATCTAGGTATACAATACAATTACATTCATCATTGGGATTCTGTACCTTTACATAATAGGTCTTGATTCTCATTTTTTCCCCTTGTCCCTGCCCTCCCTTCACCCCCTCCTCCCCTCTCTATTTACAAACACTTTATTTCCATTTTTTCAGTTTCTCATATTTTTTTTTCCTCTCCATTATTACTTTTCCCCCACCCTTCC
>NW_022900926.1:26057686-26058537 GCF_012274545.1 Fukomys damarensis | reverse complement strand
ACTTTCCCTACACCTTTAGCCCTTTACTTCCTATTTCACATTATTAATTATCTCATTAGGATCCTGTGTACTATTATAGTTTTTCACACCAAAGAAACTATTCGGTATTTCAGTTAAAGAAATCTCTGTCCACCCCACTTTTTTAATTGGGGCTCAAACTTAGGACCTTGCACTTGCCAGGCAGGTACGACATTACTGAGCTACATCCCTGGCTCAGCCATTTCTTTAATAGTTTCTTCGTCTCATTTAGATTTTCCTTCTGTGTCATTTTCCTTCTACATGAAGAATATTCTTTAGAAGTTGTATTATGAGGTCAGCTGACTTTAAAATTTTTTTTTTACCAGAAAAATCTCATTATTTTACTCTTATGCTTAAAAGACGATTTTTCTGGGAATGTTATTTTCATTGCCACTTTCTGTGAGGATATGCCTTTTCTCTTTGCTTGTTTTTGAACTTCTCTTTGTAAGCTTTATTAAAATATACCTAGATGTGGATTTCTTTTTTATTTCTGCTACTTGGTGTGTATAGGGCATCTTACATCTTACATCTGGGAATTTTACATCAGTTTTGGCAAATATTCAGTTATTATGTCTTCAGATGTTTCTTCTGTTTTCTTTATTCTTTCCTTTTGTAATTCTATCTGTCCCCTTATCTCTTACGTTGCCATTTCTTTGTCCCTTTATGCTATTAAAAAATGTAAAGGGCAGTTTTTGAACTATTAAATTCAGCTTATTCTTTAGTGGGTACTCATATTTCTAAAAGATTTATTTGGTTCTCTCTAGTCATTATAGATACTGTCTTCTAACACTTTTAAACTTTTTTTTTTTTTTTTTTTTTTTTTTTTTTTTTTT